>NC_088220.1:74863836-75008836 GCF_036934945.1 Oncorhynchus masou masou
ACTCTCTCTGTTTCCATGTCTTTCTGACATCTCTCCTCTGCGTCCTACTCTCTCAGTTTACATGTCTTTCTGACATCTCTCCTCTGCGTCCTACTCTCTCAGTTTCCATGTCTTTCTCACATCTCTCCTCTGCGTCCTACTCTCTCAGTTTCCATATCTTTCTCACATCTCTCCTCTGCATCCTACTCTCTCTGTTTCCATGTCTTTCTTACATCTCTCCTCTCTGCGTTCCTACTCTCTCTGTTTACATGTCTTTCTCACATCTCTCCTCTCTGCGTCCTACTCTCTCTGTTTACATGTCTTTCTCACATCTCTCCTCTCTGCGTCCTACTCTTTGTTTACATGTCTTTCTCACATCTCTCCTCTCTGCGTTTCTACTTTCTCTGTTTACATGTCTTTCTCACATCTCTTCTCTCTGCGTCCTACTCTCTTTGTTTACATGTCATTCTCACATCTCTCCTCTCTGCGTTTCTACTTTCTCTGTTTCCATGTCTTTCTCACATCTCTCCTCTCTGCGTCCTACTCTCTTTGTTTACATGTCTTTCTCACATCTCTCCTCTCTGTGTTTCTACTTTCTCTGTTTCCCTGTCTTTCTCACATCTCTCCTCTCTGCGTCCTACTCTCTGTTTCCATGTCTTTCTCACATCTATCCTCTCTGCGTTCCTACTCTCTCTGTTTACATGTCTTTCTCACATCTCTCCCCTCTGCATTTCTACTCTCTCTGTTAACATGTCTTTCTCACATCTCTCCTCTTTGCGTCCTACTCTCTGTTTCCATGTCTTTCTCACATCTATCCTCTCTGCGTCCTACTCTCTGTTTCCATGTCTTTCTCACATCTATCCTCTCTGCGTTCCTACTCTCTCTGTTTACATGTCTTTCTCACATCTCTCCTCTCTGCGTCCTACTCTCTCTGTTTACATGTCTTTCTCACATCTCTCCTCTCTGCGTCCTACTCTTTGTTTACATGTCTTTCTCACATCTCTCCTCTCTGCGTTTCTACTTTCTCTGTTTACATGTCTTTCTCACAACTCTCCTCTCTGCGTTCTACTCTCTCTGTTTCCCTGTCTTTCTCACATCTCTCCTCTCTGCGTCCTACTCTCTCTGTTTACATGTCTTTCTCACATCTCTCCTCTCTGCGTCCTACTCTTTGTTTACATGTCTTTCTCACATCTCTCCTCTCTGCGTTTCTACTTTCTCTGTTTACATGTCTTTCTCACATCTCTCCTCTCTGCGTTCTACTCTCTCTGTTTCCCTGTCTTTCTCACATCTCTCCTCTCTGCGTCCTACTCTCTGTTTCCATGTCTTTCTCACATCTATCCCCTCTGCGTTTCTACTCTCTCTGTTAACATGTCTTTCTCACATCTCTCCTCTTTGCGTCCTACTCTCTGTTTCCATGTCTTTCTCACATCTATCCTCTCTGCGTCCTACTCTCTGTTTCCATGTCTTTCTCACATCTATCCTCTCTGCGTTTCTACTTTCTCTGTTTACATGTCTTTCTCACATCTCTCCTCTCTGCGTCCTACTCTCTTTGTTTACATGTCATTCTCACATCTCTCCTCTCTGCGTTTCTACTTTCTCTGTTTCCATGTCTTTCTCACATCTCTCCTCTCTGCCTTCCTACTCTCTCTGTTTCCATGTCTTTCTCACATCTCTCCTCTCTGCGTTCCTACTCTCTCTGTTTCCATGTCTTTCTCACATCTCTTCTCTCTGTGTTCCTACTCTCTCTGTTTCCATGTCTTTCTGACATCTCTCCTCTCTGCCTTCCTACTCTCTCTGTTTCCATGTCTTTCTCACATCTCTCCTCTCTGCGTTCCTACTCTGTTTCCATGTCTTTCTGACATCTCTCCTCTCTGCGTTCTACTCTCTCTGTTTCCCTGTCTTTGTCACATCTCTCCTCTCTGCGTTCCTACTCTCTCTGTTTCCATGTCTTTCTGACATCTCTCCTCTCTGCGTTTCTCCTCTTTCTGTTTCCATGTCTTTCTCACATCTCTCCTCTCTGCGTTCTACTCTCTCTGTTTCCCTGTCTTTCTCACATCTCTCCTCTCTGCGTTCCTACTCTCTCTGTTTCCATGTCTTTCTCACATCTCTCCTCTCTGCATCCTACTCTCTCTGTTTACATGTCTTTCTCACATCTCTGCTCTCCATAATGATCATAATGTTCAGGATAATTATTCTAATCTATATAGCTTTAATTTTAAATCAACAATAGTGGTTAATGTATGTAAAGTCTGCATACATATTTGATCTCTGTAGGGTAATTTCTCTATTTCTCTTCTGTAGTCTCAATCCTCTGCATTTCTTTGCCAACCCTCCTTGATGAGTCACTGTGAGGTGCAGACAGACAATAACTTGACACCGGGGTGGTGGGTGTAGTTGAAATCCCAGCAGGGTTGGACTGCCTCCCAGGTGGATCCCAGACACAGTCAATCCCTCCACCCCTTGCCTCAATAACACTGTAGAACCCTGGAGAACACTCCCTGGCTGGGTGATATAGGGGTATATAGATTAAGAGGTGAGTTTCTCCAGCCTCCCACTGTCTGCCAGCACAGAATGATTCCTGTCATTATTCTACTATAGCTATGCTGCTGCTGTTGTCCTCTCTGTCTGTCTATGACCAGAATTAATGAAATGCCTTTCTTTAGGGGTAATACCTACAGTAGTTATTTTAGGACTGAGTTGGTGAACATTGCGTCTCACCACACATTCATACACACACAAATACCTAATGAATTGTAGAGCGACAGGCAGACAGAGAGAAAGACAGAAGAGAACAATGGACAGGCAGACAGAGGGATAGACAGAAGAGACCAACGGAGAGGGAGACAGAGAGATAAACAGCCAAGAGAATGAAATTAACAGATCTTGGCTGAGACAGAGATTGGTAGGAGCCTGGGTGCAGGGTGTCTGTTTAGACAGTGGTAGGAGCCTGGTGCAGGGTGTCTGCTTAGACAGTGGTAGGAGCCTGGTGCAGAGTGTCTGTTTAGACAGTGGTAGGAGCCTGGTGTAGAGTGTCTGTTTAGACAGTGGTAGGAGCCTGGGTGTAGAATGTCTGCTTAGACAGCGGTAGGAGCCTGGTGCAGGGTGTCTGCTTAGACAGTGGTAGGAGCCTGGTGCAGAGTGTCTGCTTAGACAGCGGTAGGAGCCTGGTGCAGAGTGTCAGCTTAGACAGTGGTAGGAGCCTGGTGCAGAGTGTCTGCTTAGACAGTGGTAGGAGCCTGGGTGTAGAGTGTCTGCTTAGACAGTGGTAGGAGCCTGGTGCAGAGTGTCTGCTTAGACAGTGGTAGGAGCCTGGTGCAGAGTGTCTGCTTAGACAGTGGTAGGAGCCTGGTGCAGGGTGTCTGCTTAGACAGTGGTAGGAGCCTGGTGTAGAGTGTCTGTTTAGACAGTGGTAGGAGCCTGGTGCAGAGTGTCTGCTTAGACAGTGGTAGGAGCCTGGTGCAGAGTGTCTGTTTAGACAGTGGTAGGAGCCTGGGTGTAGAGTGTCTGCTTAGACAGTGGTAGGAGCCTGGTGCAGAGTGTCTGCTTAGACAGTGGTAGGAGCCTGGGTGTAGAGTGTCTGCTTAGACAGCGGTAGGAGCATGGTGCAGAGTGTCTGCTTAGACAGTGGTAGGAGCCTGGTGCAGAGTGTCTGCTTAGACAGTGGTAGGAGCCTGGGTGCAGAGTGTCTGTTTAGACAGTGGTAGGAGCCTGGTGCAGAGTGTCTGCTTAGACAGCGGTAGGAGCCTGGTGCAGAGTGTCTGCTTAGACAGTGGTAGGAGCCTGGTGCAGAGTGTCTGCTTAGACAGTGGTAGGAGCCTGGGTGCAGGGTGTCTGCTTAGACAGTGGTAGGAGCCTGGTGCAGAGTGTCTGCTTAGACAGTGGTAGGAGCCTGGTGCAGAGTGTCTGCTTAGACAGTGGTAGGAGCCTGGTGCAGGGTGTCTGCTTAGACAGTGGTAGGAGCCTGGTGCAGAGTGTCTGCTTAGACAGTGGTAGGAGCCTGGTGCAGAGTGTCTGCTTAGACAGTGGTAGGAGCATGGTGCAGAGTGTCTGCTTAGACAGCGGTAGGAGCCTGGTGCAGAGTGTCTGCTTAGACAGCGGTAGGAGCCTGGTGCAGAGTGTCTGCTTAGACAGTGGTAGGAGCCTGGTGCAGGGTGTCTGTTTAGACAGTGGTAGGAGCCTGGTGCAGAGTGTCTGCTTAGACAGTGGTAGGAGCCTGGTGCAGAGTGTCTGCTTAGACAGTGGTAGGAGCATGGTGCAGAGTGTCTGCTTAGACAGTGGTAGGAGCCTGGTGTAGAGTGTCTGCTTAGACAGTGGTAGGAGCCTGGTGCAGGGTGTCTGCTTAGACAGTGGTAGGAGCCTGGGTGCAGGGTGTCTGTTTAGACAGCGGTAGGAGCCTGGTGTAGAGTGTCTGTTTAGACAGTGGTAGGAGCCTGGTGCAGGGTGTCTGCTTAGACAGTGGTAGGAGCCTGGTGCAGAGTGTCTGTTTAGACAGCGGTAGGAGCCTGGTGTAGAGTGTCTGCTTAGACAGTGGTAGGAGCCTGGTGTAGAGTGTCTGTTTAGACAGCGGTAGGAGCCTGGTGTAGAGTGTCTGTTTAGACAGTGGTAGGAGCCTGGTGCAGGGTGTCTGCTTAGACAGTGGTAGGAGCCTGGTGCAGAGTGTCAGCTTAGACAGTGGTAGGAGCCTGGGTGCAGGGTGTCTGTTTAGACAGTGGTAGGAGCCTGGTGCAGAGTGTCTGTTTAGACAGCGGTAGGAGCCTGGTGTAGAGTGTCTGCTTAGACAGTGGTAGGAGCCTGGTGTAGAGTGTCTGTTTAGACAGTGGTAGGAGCCTGGGTGTAGAGTGTCTGCTTAGACAGCGGTAGGAGCCTGGTGCAGGGTGTCTGCTTAGACAGTGGTAGGAGCCTGGTGTAGAGTGTCTGTTTAGACAGTGGTAGGAGCCTGGTGCAGAGTGTCTGCTTAGACAGTGGTAGGAGCCTGGTGCAGAGTGTCTGTTTAGACAGTGGTAGGAGCCTGGGTGTAGAGTGTCTGCTTAGACAGTGGTAGGAGCCTGGTGCAGAGTGTCTGCTTAGACAGTGGTAGGAGCCTGGGTGTAGAGTGTCTGCTTAGACAGCGGTAGGAGCATGGTGCAGAGTGTCTGCTTAGACAGTGGTAGGAGCCTGGTGCAGAGTGTCAGCTTAGACAGTGGTAGGAGCCTGGGTGCAGGGTGTCTGTTTAGACAGTGGTAGGAGCCTGGTGCAGAGTGTCTGTTTAGACAGCGGTAGGAGCCTGGTGCAGAGTGTCAGCTTAGACAGTGGTAGGAGCCTGGTGCAGAGTGTCTGCTTAGACAGTGGTAGGAGCCTGGTGCAGGGTGTCTGCTTAGACAGTGGTAGGAGCCTGGTGCAGAGTGTCTGCTTAGACAGTGGTAGGAGCCTGGTGCAGAGTGTCTGCTTAGACAGTGGTAGGAGCCTGGTGCAGGGTGTCTGCTTAGACAGTGGTAGGAGCCTGGTGCAGAGTGTCTGCTTAGACAGTGGTAGGAGCCTGGTGCAGAGTGTCTGCTTAGACAGTGGTAGGAGCATGGTGCAGAGTGTCTGCTTAGACAGCGGTAGGAGCCTGGTGCAGGGTGTCTGCTTAGACAGTGGTAGGAGCCTGGTGCAGGGTGTCTGTTTAGACAGTGGTAGGAGCCTGGTGCAGAGTGTCTGCTTAGACAGTGGTAGGAGCCTGGTGCAGAGTGTCTGCTTAGACAGTGGTAGGAGCATGGTGCAGAGTGTCTGCTTAGACAGTGGTAGGAGCCTGGTGTAGAGTGTCTGCTTAGACAGTGGTAGGAGCCTGGTGCAGGGTGTCTGCTTAGACAGTGGTAGGAGCCTGGTGCAGAGTGTCAGCTTAGACAGTGGTAGGAGCCTGGGTGCAGGGTGTCTGTTTAGACAGTGGTAGGAGCCTGGTGCAGAGTGTCTGTTTAGACAGCGGTAGGAGCCTGGTGTAGAGTGTCTGCTTAGACAGTGGTAGGAGCCTGGTGTAGAGTGTCTGTTTAGACAGCGGTAGGAGCCTGGTGTAGAGTGTCTGTTTAGACAGTGGTAGGAGCCTGGTGCAGGGTGTCTGCTTAGACAGTGGTAGGAGCCTGGTGCAGAGTGTCAGCTTAGACAGTGGTAGGAGCCTGGGTGCAGGGTGTCTGTTTAGACAGTGGTAGGAGCCTGGTGCAGAGTGTCTGTTTAGACAGCGGTAGGAGCCTGGTGTAGAGTGTCTGCTTAGACAGTGGTAGGAGCCTGGTGTAGAGTGTCTGTTTAGACAGTGGTAGGAGCCTGGTGCAGAGTGTCTGCTTAGACAGTGGTAGGAGCCTGGTGTAGAGTGTCTGCTTAGACAGTGGTAGGAGCCTGGTGCAGAGTGTCTGTTTAGACAGTGGTAGGAGCCTGGTGTAGAGTGTCTGCTTAGACAGTGGTAGGAGCCTGGGTGTAGAGTGTCTGCTTAGACAGTGGTAGGAGCCTGGTGCAGAGTGTCTGTTTAGACAGTGGTAGGAGCCTGGTGCAGAGTTTCAGCTTAGACAGTGGTAGGAGCCTGGTGCAGAGTGTCTGCTTAGACAGTGGTAGGAGCCTGGTGCAGAGTGTCTGTTTAGACAGTGGTAGGAGCCTGGTGCAGAGTGTCAGCTTAGACAGTGGTAGGAGCCTGGGTGCAGAGTGTCAGCTTAGACAGTGGTAGGAGCCTGGTGCAGGGTGTCTGCTTAGACAGTGGTAGGAGCCTGGTGCAGAGTTTCAGCTTAGACAGTGGTAGGAGCCTGGTGCAGAGTGTCTGCTTAGACAGTGGTAGGAGCCTGGTGCAGAGTGTCTGTTTAGACAGTGGTAGGAGCCTGGTGCAGAGTTTCAGCTTAGACAGTGGTAGGAGCCTGGTGCAGAGTGTCTGCTTAGACAGTGGTAGGAGCCTGGTGCAGAGTGTCTGCTTAGACAGTGGTAGGAGCCTGGGTGCAGAGTGTCAGCTTAGACAGTGGTAGGAGCCTGGTGCAGGGTGTCTGCTTAGACAGTGGTAGGAGCCTGGTGCAGAGTGTCTGCTTAGACAGTGGTAGGAGCCTGGTGCAGAGTGTCTGCTTAGACAGTGGTAGGAGCCTGGTGCAGTGTGTCTGCTTAGACAGTGGTAGGAGCCTGGTGCAGAGTGTCTGCTTAGACAGTGGTAGGAGCCTGGTGCAGAGTGTCTGCTTAGACAGTGGTAGGAGCATGGTGCAGAGTGTCTGCTTAGACAGCGGTAGGAGCCTGGTGCAGGGTGTCTGCTTAGACAGTGGTAGGAGCCTGGTGCAGGGTGTCTGTTTAGACAGTGGTAGGAGCCTGGTGCAGAGTGTCTGCTTAGACAGTGGTAGGAGCCTGGTTCAGAGTGTCTGCTTAGACAGTGGTATGAGCATGATGCAGAGTGTCTGCTTAGACAGTGGTAGGAGCCTGGTGTAGAGTGTCTGCTTAGACAGTGGTAGGAGCCTGGTGCAGGGTGTCTGCTTAGACAGTGGTAGGAGCCTGGGTGCAGGGTGTCTGTTTAGACAGTGGTAGGAGCCTGGTGCAGAGTGTCTGTTTAGACAGCGGTAGGAGCCTGGTGTAGAGTGTCTGTTTAGACAGTGGTAGGAGCCTGGTGCAGGGTGTCTGCTTAGACAGTGGTAGGAGCCTGGTGTAGAGTGTCTGTTTAGACAGTGGTAGGAGCCTGGTGCAGGGTGTCTGTTTAGACAGTGGTAGGAGCCTGGTGCAGAGTGTCTGCTTAGACAGTGGTAGGAGCCTGGTGCAGAGTGTCTGCTTAGACAGTGGTAGGAGCCTGGGTGTAGAGTGTCTGCTTAGACAGTGGTAGGAGCCTGGTGCAGAGTGTCTGTTTAGACAGTGGTAGGAGCCTGGTGCAGAGTGTCTGTTTAGACAGCGGTAGGAGCCTGGTGTAGAGTGTCTGCTTAGACAGTGGTAGGAGCCTGGTGCAGGGTGTCTGTTTAGACAGTGGTAGGAGCCTGGTGCAGAGTGTCTGCTTAGACAGCGGTAGGAGCCTGGTGCAGAGTGTCAGCTTAGACAGTGGTAGGAGCCTGGTGCAGAGTGTCTGCTTAGACAGTGGTAGGAGCCTGGGTGTAGAGTGTCTGCTTAGACAGTGGTAGGAGCCTGGTGCAGAGTGTCTGCTTAGACAGTGGTAGGAGCCTGGTGCAGAGTGTCTGTTTAGACAGTGGTAGGAGCCTGGTGCAGAGTGTCAGCTTAGACAGTGGTAGGAGCCTGGTGCAGAGTGTCTGCTTAGACAGTGGTAGGAGCCTGGTGCAGAGTGTCTGCTTAGACAGTGGTAGGAGCCTGGGTGCAGAGTGTCAGCTTAGACAGTGGTAGGAGCCTGGTGCAGGGTGTCTGCTTAGTCAGTGGTAGGAGCCTGGTGCAGAGTGTCTGCTTAGACAGTGGTAGGAGCCTGGTGCAGAGTGTCTGTTTAGACAGTGGTAGGAGCCTGGTGCAGAGTGTCTGCTTAGACAGTGGTAGGAGCCTGGTGCAGAGTGTCTGTTTAGACAGTGGTAGGAGCCTGGGTGTAGAGTGTCTGCTTAGACAGTGGTAGGAGCCTGGTGCAGAGTGTCTGCTTAGACAGTGGTAGGAGCCTGGGTGTAGAGTGTCTGCTTAGACAGCGGTAGGAGCATGGTGCAGAGTGTCTGCTTAGACAGTGGTAGGAGCCTGGTGCAGAGTGTCTGCTTAGACAGTGGTAGGAGCCTGGTGCAGAGTGTCTGCTTAGACAGTGGTAGGAGCATGGTGCAGAGTGTCTGCTTAGACAGTGGTAGGAGCCTGGTGTAGAGTGTCTGCTTAGACAGTGGTAGGAGCCTGGTGCAGGGTGTCTGCTTAGACAGTGGTAGGAGCCTGGGTGCAGGGTGTCTGTTTAGACAGTGGTAGGAGCCTGGTGCAGAGTGTCTGTTTAGACAGCGGTAGGAGCCTGGTGTAGAGTGTCTGTTTAGACAGTGGTAGGAGCCTGGTGCAGGGTGTCTGCTTAGACAGTGGTAGGAGCCTGGTGCAGAGTGTCAGCTTAGACAGTGGTAGGAGCCTGGGTGCAGGGTGTCTGTTTAGACAGTGGTCGGAGCCTGGTGCAGAGTGTCTGTTTAGACAGCGGTAGGAGCCTGGTGTAGAGTGTCTGCTTAGACAGTGGTAGGAGCCTGGTGTAGAGTGTCTGTTTAGACAGTGGTAGGAGCCTGGTGTAGAGTGTCTGCTTAGACAGTGGTAGGAGCCTGGTGTAGAGTGTCTGCTTAGACAGTGGTAGGAGCCTGGTGTAGAGTGTCTGTTTAGACAGTGGTAGGAGCCTGGTGTAGAGTGTCTGTTTAGACAGTGGTAGGAGCCTGGTGCAGGGTGTCTTTTTAGACAGTGGTAGGAGCCTGGTGCAGAGTGTCTGCTTAGACAGTGGTAGGAGCCTGGGTGCAGAGTGTCAGCTTAGACAGTGGTAGGAGCCTGGTGCAGGGTGTCTGCTTAGACAGTGGTAGGAGCCTGGTGCAGAGTGTCTGCTTAGACAGTGGTAGGAGCCTGGTGCAGAGTGTCTGCTTAGACAGTGGTAGGAGCCTGGGTGTAGAGTGTCTGCTTAGACAGTGGTAGGAGCCTGGTGCAGAGTGTATGTTTAGACAGTGGTAGGAGCCTGGTGCAGAGTGTCTGTTTAGACAGCGGTAGGAGCCTGGTGTAGAGTGTCTGCTTAGACAGTGGTAGGAGCCTGGTGCAGGGTGTCTGTTTAGACAGTGGTAGGAGCCTGGTGCAGAGTGTCTGCTTAGACAGCGGTAGGAGCCTGGTGCAGACTGTCAGCTTAGACAGTGGTAGGAGCCTGGTGCAGAGTGTCTGCTTAGACAGTGGTAGGAGCCTGGGTGTAGAGTGTCTGCTTAGACAGTGGTAGGAGCCTGGTGCAGAGTGTCTGCTTAGACAGTGGTAGGAGCCTGGTGCAGAGTGTCTGTTTAGACAGTGGTAGGAGCCTGGTGCAGAGTGTCAGCTTAGACAGTGGTAGGAGCCTGGTGCAGAGTGTCTGCTTAGACAGTGGTAGGAGCCTGGTGCAGAGTGTCTGCTTAGACAGTGGTAGGAGCCTGGGTGCAGAGTGTCAGCTTAGACAGTGGTAGGAGCCTGGTGCAGGGTGTCTGCTTAGACAGTGGTAGGAGCCTGGTGTAGAGTGTCTGCTTAGACAGTGGTAGGAGCCTGGTGCAGAGTGTCTGTTTAGACAGTGGTAGGAGCCTGGTGCAGAGTGTCTGCTTAGACAGTGGTAGGAGCCTGGTGCAGAGTGTCTGTTTAGACAGTGGTAGGAGCCTGGGTGTAGAGTGTCTGCTTAGACAGTGGTAGGAGCCTGGTGCAGAGTGTCTGCTTAGACAGTGGTAGGAGCCTGGGTGTAGAGTGTCTGCTTAGACAGCGGTAGGAGCATGGTGCAGAGTGTCTGCTTAGACAGTGGTAGGAGCCTGGTGCAGAGTGTCTGCTTAGACAGTGGTAGGAGCCTGGTGCAGAGTGTCTGCTTAGACAGTGGTAGGAGCATGGTGCAGAGTGTCTGCTTAGACAGTGGTAGGAGCCTGGTGTAGAGTGTCTGCTTAGACAGTGGTAGGAGCCTGGTGCAGGGTGTCTGCTTAGACAGTGGTAGGAGCCTGGGTGCAGGGTGTCTGTTTAGACAGTGGTAGGAGCCTGGTGCAGAGTGTCTGTTTAGACAGCGGTAGGAGCCTGGTGTAGAGTGTCTGTTTAGACAGTGGTAGGAGCCTGGTGCAGGGTGTCTGCTTAGACAGTGGTAGGAGCCTGGTGCAGAGTGTCAGCTTAGACAGTGGTAGGAGCCTGGGTGCAGGGTGTCTGTTTAGACAGTGGTCGGAGCCTGTTGCAGAGTGTCTGTTTAGACAGCGGTAGGAGCCTGGTGTAGAGTGTCTGCTTAGACAGTGGTAGGAGCCTGGTGTAGAGTGTCTGTTTAGACAGTGGTAGGAGCCTGGTGTAGAGTGTCTGCTTAGACAGTGGTAGGAGCCTGGTGTAGAGTGTCTGCTTAGACAGTGGTAGGAGCCTGGTGTAGAGTGTCTGTTTAGACAGTGGTAGGAGCCTGGTGTAGAGTGTCTGTTTAGACAGTGGTAGGAGCCTGGTGCAGGGTGTCTTTTTAGACAGTGGTAGGAGCCTGGTGCAGAGTGTCTGCTTAGACAGTGGTAGGAGCCTGGTGCAGAGTGTCTGCTTAGACAGTGGTAGGAGCCTGGGTGTAGAGTGTCTGCTTAGACAGTGGTAGGAGCCTGGTGTAGAGTGTCTACTTAGACAGTGGTAGGAGCCTGGTGCAGAGTGTCTGCTTAGACAGTGGTAGGAGCCTGGTGCAGAGTGTCTGCTTAGACAGTGGTAGGAGCCTGGGTGTAGAGTGTCTGCTTAGACAGTGGTAGGAGCCTGGTGCAGAGTGTCTGTTTAGACAGTGGTAGGAGCCTGGTGCAGAGTGTCAGCTTAGACAGTGGTAGGAGCCTGGTGCAGGGTGTCTGTTTAGACAGTGGTAGGAGCCTGGGTGCAGAGTGTCTGCTTAGACAGTGGTAGGAGCCTGGTGCAGAGT
Organism: Oncorhynchus masou masou; assembly: GCF_036934945.1. Taxonomy (NCBI): domain Eukaryota; kingdom Metazoa; phylum Chordata; class Actinopteri; order Salmoniformes; family Salmonidae; genus Oncorhynchus; species Oncorhynchus masou. The sequence goes on from NC_088220.1 coordinate 74,875,271, forward strand.
GTCTGTTTAGACAGTGGTAGGAGCCTGGTGCAGAGTGTCAGCTTAGACAGTGGTAGGAGCCTGGTGCAGAGTGTCAGCTTAGACAGTGGTAGGAGCCTGGTGCAGAGTGTCTGTTTAGACAGTGGTAGGAGCCTGGTGTAGAGTGTCTGTTTAGACAGTGGTAGGAGCCTGGTGTAGAGTGTCTGTTTAGACAGTGGTAGGAGCCTGGGTGTAGAGTGTCTGCTTAGACAGTGGTAGGAGCCTGGTGCAGGTTGTCAGTTGAGACAGTGGTAGGAGCCTGGTGCAGGGTGTCTGCTTAGACAGTGGTAGGAGCCTGGTGCAGGGTGTCTGCTTAGACAGTGGTAGGAGCCTGGTGCAGGGTGTCAGATGAGACAGTGGTAGGAGCCTGGTGCAGGGTGTCTGCTTAGACAGTGGTAGGAGCCTGGTGCAGGTTGTCAGTTGAGACAGTGGTAGGAGCCTGGTGCAGGGTGTCTGCTTAGACAGTGGTAGGAGCCTGGTGCAGGGTGTCTGTTTAGACAGTGGTAGGAGCCTGGTGCAGAGTGTCTGTTTAGACAGTGGTAGGAGCCTGGTGCAGGGTGTCTGTTTAGACAGTGGTAGGAGCCTGGTGCAGGGTGTCAGATGAGACAGTGGTAGGAGCCTGGTGCAGGTTGTCAGTTGAGACAGTGGTAGGAGGGAGAAGACTGGTATAGGATGATAAAGGTATACTTCGGGATTTTGGCAAGGAGGCCCTTTATCTCCACTGACCAAAAATATAAACAAGACATGTAAAGTGTTGGTCCCATGTTTCATGAGCTGAAATAAAAGATCCCAGACATTTTCCATATGCACAAAATGCTTGTTTCTCTCCAATTGTGTGCACCAATTTGTTTATACCTGTCAGAGAGCATTTCTCCTTTGCCAAGATAATCCATCCACCTGAGAGGTGTGGCATATCAAGAAGCTGATTAAACAGCATGATCATTACACAGTTGCACTTGGGGACAATAAAAGGCCACTCTAAAATGTGCCGTTTTTTCACACAACACAATGCCACAGATGTCTCAAGTTTTGAAGGAGCGTGCAATTGGCATGTTGACTGCAGGAATGTCCACCAGAGCTGTTGCCAGAGATTTGAAAGTTTCTCTACCATAAGCTGCCTCCAACATTGTTTTAGAGAATTTGGCAGTACGTCCAACTGGCCTCACAACCGCAGATCACGTGTATGGCGTTGTGTGGGCAAACGGTTTGCTGTTGTCAACGTTGTGAACAGATTGTCCCATGTTGGTGATGAAGTTATGGTATGGGCATGCATAACTACAACAAACACAATTGCATTTTAACCATGGCAATTTGAATGCGCAGAGATACTGTGATGTGATCCTGAGGCCCATTGTCGTGTCATTCATCCACGCCATCACCTCATGTTTCAGCATGATAATGCACGGTCCCACGCCTCAAGAATCTGTACACAATTCCTGGAAGCTGAAAATGTCCCAGTTGTTCCATGGCCTGCATACTCACCAGAAATGTCATTCATTGAGCATGTTTGGGATGCTCTGGATCGATGTGCACAACAGCGTTTTACAGTTTCCTTCAATATCCAGCAACTTTGTGCAGCCATTGAAGAGGTGTGGGACAACATTCCACAGGCCACAATCAACAGCCTGATCAACTCTATGTGAAGGAGATGTGTCGCGCTGCATGAAGCACATGGTGGTCACACCAGATACTGACTGGTTTTCTGATCCACGGCCCTGTCCTTTATTTAAGGTGTCTGTGACCAACAGATGCATGTCTGTATTTCCAGTCATGTGAAATCCATAGATTAGGGCCTAATGAATTTGTTTAAATTGACTGATTTCCTTATATGAACTGTAACTCAGTAAAACCTTTGAAATTGTTGCAAGTTGCATTAAAATTTGTATTAAGTATGCTTCCCCAGAGTCAGAGGAACTTGTGGATACCATTTTTATGTCTCTGTTTCCAGTACTTGAAGTCTGTGGGTATCTGCTAGCATGCTAGTAGATACCTATATACTTCTAGTGATTCCGCTAATGCTAGTTAGCATTAACTTGTGAAACTACCTCTAACTTCCTTCACAGAGACATAAAAATAGTATCCACGAGTTTGGCATCATTGCCAAAATCCTGAAGTATCCTTTAAGACGGGTGTATATTTAAAGGGCTGAGGCCCACCACTGCAGCCATTCAGCTGTCTGGAGTAGGGAATAGAAACAGGGGTGCAGATAGAGGTGTATATTTAAAGGGCTGAGGCCCACTCCGTCAGACATTCAGCTGTTTGGTGTAGGGAAAAGAAACATGGGTGCAGATAGGGGTGTATATTTAAAGGGCTGAGGCCCACCCCTGCAGATATTCAGCTGTCTGGTGTAGGGAATAGAAACAGGGGTGCAGATAGAGGTGTATATTTAAAGGGCTGAGGCCCACCCCTGCAGACATTCAGCTGTCTAGAGTAGGGAATAGAAACAGGGGTGCAGATAGAGGTGTATATTTAAAGGACTGAGGCCCACCCCTGCAGATATTCTGCTGTCTAGAGTAGGGAATAGAAACAGGGGTGCAGATAGAGGTGTATATTTAAAGGGCTGAGGCCCACCCCTGCAGACATTCAGCTGTCTGGAGTAGGGAATAGAAACGGGTGCAGATAGAGGTGTATATTTAAAGGGCTGAGGCCCACCCCTGCAGACATTCAGCTGTCTGGAGTAGGGAATAGAAACGGGTGCAGATAGAGGTGTATATCTAAAGGGCTGAGGCTCACCCCTGCAGACATTCAGCTGTCTGGTGTAGGGAATAGAAACAGGGGTGCAGCTAGGGGTGTATATTGACGGTGCTGAGGCTCGGTCACCCCTGCAGACATTCAGCTGTCTGGTGTAGGGAATAGAAACAGGGGTGCAGATAGGGGTGTTTATTTAAAGGGCTGAGGCCCACCCCTGCAGACATTCAGCTGTCTGGAGTAGGGAATAGAAACAGGGGTGCAGCTAGGGGTGTATATTGACGGTGCTGAGGCTCGGTCACCCCTGCAGACATTCAGCTGTCTGGAGTAGGGAATAGAAACAGGGGTGCAGCTAGGGGTGTATATTGACGGTGCTGAGGCTCGGTCACCCCTGCAGACATTCAGCTGTCTGGTGTAGGGAATAGAAACAGGGGTGCAGCTAGGGGTGTATATTTAAAGGGCTGAGGCCCACCCCTGCAGACATTCAGCTGTCTGGAGTAGGGAATAGAAACAGGGGTGCAGATAGGGGTGTATATTGACGGTGCTGAGGCTCGGTCACCCCTGCAGACATTCAGCTGTCTGGTGTAGGGAATAGAAACAGGGGTGCAGATAGGGGTGTATATTTAAAGGGCTGAGGCCCACCCCTGCAGACATTCAGCTGTCTGGAGTAGGGAATAGAAACAGGGGTGCAGATAGGGGTGTATATTGACGGTGCTGAGGCTCGGTCACCCCTGCAGACATTCAGCTGTCTGGAGTAGGGAATAGAAACAGGGGTGCAGATAGGGGTGTATATTGACGGTGGTGAGGCTCGGTCACCCCTGCAGACAGCTTTATGTGTAGGGGTAAGAGGAATCTGACCCATTTGTGTCGACTCAGCACTGAGTTATGAGGATATATACCTGTCTGAGGTTGGCCAGGGGATGAGCTACAGTCCACAAACACACACGCCAGGATACACACACACATACACGCCAGGATACACACATACACGCCAGGATATACACACACACACACGCCAGGATACACACACACATACACGCCAGGATACACACACACACGCCAGGATACACACACACATACACGCCAGGATACACACACACATACACGCCAGGATACACACATACACGCCAGGATACACATACACACACACGCCAGGATACACACACACATACACGCCAGGATACACACACACACACACGCCAGGATACACACACACATACACGCCAGGATACACACACACACGCCAGGATACACACACACATACACGCCAGGATACACACACACATACACGCCAGCATACACACACACATACACGCCAGCATACACACACACATACACACCAGCATACACACACACATACACACCAGCATACACACACACATACACACCAGCATACACACACACATACACGCCAGCATACACACCAGCATAAACGCCAGCATACACACACACCTTTGCTTTACTATCCTTGTGGGGACCAAACACTTGATTGATTGATTCAAAATCCTAAGCTGTGTTTGAATAATCATGGTAACCACTCTAACCGTACTATTTGTGATGTAAATTGAGTATGTTGTATGCTTATTGGTCATAGTATGGATAAAGTTAGTATGTTGTATGCTTATTGGTCATAGTATGGATAAAGTTAGTATGTTGTATGCTTATTGGTCATAGTATGGATAAAGTTAGTATGTTGTATGCTTATTGGTCATAGTATGGATAAAGTTAGTATGTTTTATTTTTTTATTTTTTTTATTTCACCTTTATTTAACCAGTTAGGCAAGTTGAGAACAAGTTCTCATTTGCAACTGCGACCTGGTCATAGTATGGATAAAGTTAGAATGCCAAATGTTCCAGGTTGTCGTACTACATTCGCAAAAATATGAAGTATACAAGCAGTGGACAATATTTCTGTGCTTTTAGGGTCCATAATGCAATTCTTCAGAAAATATGCAGCCGAAGTCCAACGAGAGCGGATACAAATTCATTGCCTTTTCTAATTATGGAAAATGTTGGCTGACAATATCTTTAGCTACACTATCCTTACGAACCGCGCAGCAGTATGTACCGATATGCTAGCTAACGTAAACTCACTCACTTTTGTAGATCGCCTTGGTCCATACAATTGCCCTTATTTTAGCACCCCAAAAACGTAATACTTCCAGATCAACAGTAATGTCAACACCATTGTAAAGCACAATTGCTCCCCTTCCAACAGAATAAATTACATGACCTAAACGCTGCCCGTTTCTGCATGATTCAAGCAGGCAATGAGCCCCGTCGGGTCTTTTTAAAACCGGCGGGTGGGGAAGCGAAACTAATGCGTGATAGTGAGAAGGAGAGATGTTGTGTGGGAAAATTGCTTTTCTTCACTCGATCTGTCCAACTTATCACCTTATCACCTCTAAAATGTAAATAAACACTATAAAGAGTTTAGATAATGTGTCATTACATACCTATTTGAAGGTTTGTGTCGAATTTGAATCGGGTTTTTAGGGCGGTGCTAAAGTGATCTTAGAAGTAAACAGCGGCTTTGAGAATGATGATCGCATGCGATGAAGACGTAAAAGATGACTAGGTATCCCCCCCTTACCCCCGTCAATGTCCATTTCTTGTTTTTAAAGGATGAGAGAAGTGCTACACCTGGTGGAGAGAGATGGTAAGACTGAAATAGTTGCTTATGCGTACGTTACGACATGACATGTCACAATGTTTTTTCATTTTTTTTATTTCACCTTTATTTAAACAGGTAGACAAGTTGAGAACAAGTTCTCATTTACAATTGCGAACTGGCCAAGATAAAGCAAAGCAGTTAAACACAGACAACGACACAGAGTTACACATGGAGTAAAACAAACATACAGTCAATAATACAGTAAAAATAAGTCTATATACGATGTGAGCAAATGAGGTGAGATAAGGGAGGTAAAGGCAAAAAAAAGGCCATGGTGGCAAAGTAAATACAATATAGCAAGTAATACACTGGAATGGTAGATGTGCAGTGGAATAATGTGCAAAGTAGAGATAGAAATAATGGGGTTCAAAGGAGCAAAGTACATAAATAAATAAATAAATACAGTAGGGAAAGAGGTAGTTGTTTGGGCTAAATTATAGGTGGGCTATGTACAGGTGCAGTAATCTGTGAGCTGCTCTGACAGCTGGTGCTTAAAGCTAGTGAGGGAGATAAGTGTTTCCAGTTTCAGAGATTTTTGTAGTTCGTTCCAGTCATTGGCAGCAGAGAACTGGAAGGAGAGGCGGCCAAAGAAATAATTGGTTTTGGGGGTGACTAGAGAGATATACCTGCTGGAGCTCGTGCATTACCAAGTTGATCAATGCTTGAATGGAAACGTAGTTCACACCCCCGATTTTGAAGTCAACACAGTTGCTACAGTCCCATTAGTTTTCTTTGTAGCCTCGTTTTGAATGTTGCGGTTGCGCACATTTTTACAGAATGGGGTGAGTTAACGTCAGCTACCTAACGTTGGTTGGCTACTAATACATCGAACTTGCCAGTATATTAACTATATGCTATCTAACTAACTACCCAACATTTATTTACTTAATTTACGAACACTCATATCAGTAAATAGCAGAGAAATCAAAAGCGTAATTAAATTGTTGCCAGCAGCACAGTTACAGTCACCAACACTCTGGATAACATAAAAACAGCCTAACCAGGTCTGTTACGGGGAGTAAAATGGTCAGAGTGAGGTGTTCTCTCCTTTGTGTATGGAAGTAGCTAGCAAGTTAGCCAGTTAGCTTGTGTGCTTGACTGCCGTTGTGAGGCCAGAACGCTTGTTCAGATGCCCTGTGCGGACAAAGTCATGGAACCTTATGACAATCAGATTAAATTAACTACATTTTTAGAGAGATAACTTGTAAATCGGTCCAATTCGACCGGAACACAACAGAGGGTTTAAGTATGTATAACGTTAGTTATTTTCGTATTGACTGCCAAGTAAAGAAAAACTACCCAAGCGCTGGTTGATAGTTACAGAACATTGGTTTCTAGCGATGCTGTCCATGGTTCTGAAAACAGCACACGTCTGGTCCATGCATTTGAAAATTGTATGTCAGATCGTAACGTTGTATGTGGCTGCTGTCCAAGGTTCTGAAAATGGTGCTGAAACTTTGTAGCAAAGAATTTGAAACAGCAGATCAGAAGAGGCTCTAACAATGGAAATTCCAAACTACCCATTGTATAAAGTATGTTAGTATGGGTATTCGAACACAGCTCTATTTTCCCTAAACTGTAACCCTAACCCTAACCACAAACACTAACCCCTAACTCCGACCCTAAACCTAACCCTAATTGTAACACTAACCCTAAACCTAACCATTAAGCCTAACATTTCCTTTTTCAATGTGGGGACTGGCAAAATGTCCCCAATTTTCCTTTCTTTACTATTCCTATGAGGACTTCTGGTCCCCACAATAATAGTAAAACCAAAAACACACACACACAGGCAGGCACACACAGACTCACATTTGAGTGTTTCTCACTTTCTAACACAACCTCACTGCAATGCCACTGAAGAGACTGTCAGGGTGTTGTATCTCCAGTCCACCACACAAGGGCAGTGTGTATATTTGAGCGTGTTTCTGTGCATCTAAACAGTAAGTTTTATTTTTTTGATGGATGCATGGGTGGATGGACACAATAATATATGTAATGATCAGTGTATGAACTAACAACACATTGCTAATTTAACATACAGTACCTTCAGAAAGTTATTCATGCCCCTTGACTTATTCTACATTGTGTTGTCTTACAGAATAAATTGAAAATGGATTGAATGCATTTTTTCTCATTCATCGACGTACAATACCCCATAATCACAATATGACAACATGTTTTTAGAAATGTTTGCTAATTTATATTTTTTTATACAGAAATATCTATACTGAACAAAAATATAAACGCAACATGCATCAATTTCAACGATTTTTCTGAGTTACAGTTCATATAAGTAAATCATTCATGGGTGGGCCTGGGAGGGCATAGGCCCACCCACTGTGGAGCAGGCCCAGCCAATCAGAATGCATTTTTCCTCACAAAAAGGCTTTATTACAGACACAAATACTCCTCCGTATCATCAGTTGTCCGGGTGGCTGGTCTCAGACGATCCTGCAGGTGAAGAAGCTGGATGTGGAGGTCCTGGGCTGGCGTGGTTACATGTGGTCTACGGATATAAGGCCGGTTGGATGTACTGCCAAATTCTCTAAAACGACGTTGGAGGCGGCTTATGGTAAAGAAATGAACATTCAATTCTATGGCAACAGCTCTGGTTGGCATTCCTGCAGTCAACATTCCAATTGCAGGCAAATTGCACGCTCCCTCAAAACTTAAGGCATCTGTGGCATTGTTTTGTGACAAAGCTGCACATTTTAGAGTGGCCTTTTATTGTCCCCAACACAAGGTGCACATGTGTAATGATCATGCTGTTTAATCAGGTTCTTGATATGCCACACCTTTCAGGTGGATGGATTATCTTAGCAAAGGAGAAATGCTCACTGTAAACAAATTTGTTCACAACATTTGAGAGAAATACGTTTTTGTGCATATGGAAAAAGTCTGGGATCATTTATTTCAGCTCAAGAAACATGGGACCAAAACATAAACACATGTTGTGTTTATATTTTTGTTCAGTGTAATTTCAAACCCTGAAGTGATGGAGGGGGCATAGATAGATGCACATACAGAGCATTCAGAAAGCATTCAGAACTGTTCTCCACATTTTGTTACCTTATAGCCATATTCTGAAATGGATTAAATAAAAAATTATCTCCATCAATCTACACACAATACTCCATAATGAGAAAACGAAAACAGGTTTTTCGAATAAAAAACAGAAATACCTTATTTACATAAGTATTCAGACCCTTGAGACAATGAGATTCAACATTGAGCTCAGGTGAATTCTGTTTCCATTGATCATCCTTGATATGTTTCTACAACTTGATTGAAGTCCACCTGTCATAAATTCAACTGATTGGACATGAGTTGGAAAAGCACACATCTGTCTATATAAGGTCCCACTCTGACAGTGCATGTCAGAGCAAAAACCAAGCCATGAAGTCAAACTAATTGTCCGTAGAGCTCCGAGACAGGATTGTGTCAAGGCTCAGATCTGGGGAAGGGTACCAAAATATTTCTGCAGCATTGAAGGTCCCCAAGAACACAGTGGCCTCCATCATTCTTAAATGGAAGAAGTTTGGAACCACCAAGACACTTCCTAGAGCTGGTCGCCCGACCAAACGGGGCATTCATGGAAGAAGGGCCTTAGTCAGGGAAGTGACCAAGACTCTGACGATCACTAAAACAGAGTTCTAGATTTCCTCTGCGGGGATGGGAGAACCTTCCAGAAAAACAGCCATTGCTGCAGGACTCCACCAATCAGGCCTTTATGGTAGAGTGGCCAAATGGAAGCCACTCCTCAGTAAAAGACACATGACCACATGCTTGGAATTTGCCAAAAGGCACCTAAAGGACTCTCAGACCATGAGAAAAAAGATTCTCTGGTCTGATAAAACCAAGATTGAGCTTTTTGGCCTGAATGCCAATCGTCACGTCTGGAGGAAACCTGGCACCATCCCTACGGTGAAGCATGGTGGTGCCAGCATCATGCTGTGGAGATGTTTTTCAGCAGCAGGGACTGGGAGACTAGTCAGGATCTAGGGAAAGAGGAACAGAGTAAAGTACAGAAAGACACTTGATGAAAACCTGCTGCAGAGCACTGAGGACCTGATTGACAGACAGCTCTTCCCTGATTGAGAACCATACCCGGCCAAAAACAAAGAAATACACAAACATAGAAAAAATAACATAGAATGCCCAACCTTGTCATACCCTGGCCCCACCCAAAATAGAGAATAAAAGCCTCTCTATGGCCAGGGCGTCACATGTTCTTACCAAGTATTTCTGTATGGAGCACACGGTTGCACCAGTAGATTCCCAGGATGTGCTGCAGGCATCTTATGTGGAATCATACAAGCTGCTTGTTGTGGCAACTGTAAGTGACTCCAGGCTTCACAGCTGTAAAGAAGTGTGGTGGTGCAGACGGCTTGTTAGACGGTGACTTTAGTGTGGAGGTGGAGATCCCTGTTTTGAAAGACCCTGCGCCTGAGTTTCCCGAAGGCAGCTGATGCTTCCTTGATCCTATTTTGCTGCAGTCCTCTGACAGAATGCTGATCAGGTTTTGGGAAGGACGGAACTATTGCCAGTGATTTGTGTTTAATGGTGAAGACAGGCTTGGTGGGTGGAGGGCTGGATCTCCATTGGCAGACCACCTCTGTCTTGGTGGTGTCGATAGACAGTCTCATCCTACTATAGACCCTCACAGCCACTACAAGGATGGACTGAAGGTCTTCTGGAGTGTGGGCCACAAGAGCACAGTCATCAGCATACCGGAGCTCAAGGACCCGTTCCGTAAAAACCTTGGTGATTGTTTGGAGCCTCCTGATATTTAATAGGTTTCCATCCAGCCTGAAGTCCACCGCAACACCGCTGCTGTTCTCAAGCTCCCGGAGGACACACACACTCCTGTCTCTCTGTTGCCGTAATGCCCTGCAGGCACACAGCTCTCCCACGTCATTTAGTAATGCTTTGCTCCCGACTGACATTATCTCGCTCTCCCTCTTCTCATTACATCAGGCATGACACTGCCAAGCTTTCCTCAAGTGTGTGTGTATATGTTTTTGTTTCACTATCTTTGTGGGTATCAAAAGAGGGGACATTTTACCGGTCCCCACATGTTCTTTTAGGCTGAGGGTTAGGGTTAGGTATAGTTTTGGGGTTAGGGGTTAAGGTTAGGCTTAGGTTAATTTCTCTCACTAGACATTCCATTACTAGCTTTGTTATTCAGTGTCTTACAATTCTCTTACATCATGCTGTTGTAATCTTATTTACTTATTTCAGTCACTGTTACCGTGCCACTTTCGCTTTCTGTACTATTTTCCCTCTCCAATGCTGTTTGTATCACTCTTCTCCTCTGTCCCCCTCTCCTCTCTCTCTCTCTCTCTCTCTCTCTCTCTCGCTCTCTGTCTGTCTCTCTCTGTCTCTCTCTGTCTCTCTCTCTCTCTCTCGCTCTCTGTCTGTCTCTCTCTGTCTCTCTCTCTCTCTCTCTCTCGCTCTCTGTCTGTCTCTCTCTGTCTCTCTCTCTCTCTCTCTCTCTCTCTCTCTACTGAAGGCCATAGATGAAGCTCATATCAATCATGGATGAATGAACCAGAGTTATGGAAGTGGTCAGCTTGTATTATATGTCATAGAATATCATCAAGTGACATGCCACGAGGAGGTCTGTGTTGCTGCCACAAATCCTACTAAATCTTACTGTCAGTCTTGAGAACAACCACTCTGTTCTTGCTGTCAGTCTGGCTGGATGGCTTGTTATTTCTGGCCTGGGATAAGTGATGCTGTTACTCTGTGCTTGTTTGGATAACGGAGGGGCGCTTTGGGGTACAGCTAGCAGACTTACCTTGGCTAACAATCTTTCCCTCTTGAAGCTAGGGGGCACTATTTTTATGTTTGGAAAAATACCGTTCCCAAAGTAAACGGCCTATTTCTCAGGACCAGATACTAGAATATGCATATAATTGACAGCTTAGGATAGAAAACACTCTAAAGTTTCCAAAACTGTTACAATATTGGCTGTGAGAATAACAGAGAATAACAGAACTGATATTGCAGGCGAAAGCCTGAGAAAAATCCAATCAGGCAGTGACTCTAATAATGAAACCTATGTGTTCCTATGTATCCCTATTGACCATTGAAAGGGATATCAACCAGATTCCTTTTTCTATGGCTTCCCTAAGGTGTCTACAGCCTTTAGACATAGTTTCAGGCCTTTATTTTGAAGAATGAGCGTGAACGACCACATTACCTAAGTGGTCAGGTGGGGGCTCTCAGAGTGATTTTTGTGCAAAAGAGAGAGGCGGCCATTGTTCCTCCCGGTCCTAGTGAAAAGACAACTGTCCTGGTTGATATATTATCGAATAGATATTTGAAATACACCCTGAGGATTGATTATAAAAAACATTTGCCATGTTTCTGTTGACATTATGGATATCGTTTGGAATTTTTGTCTGCGTTGTCGTGACCACTATTTCCGGTGGATTCCTGGGCATAATGCACCAAACTAACGGAGGTATTTGGATATAAAAAATATCTTTATTGAACAAAAGGAACATTTGCTGTCTAACTGGGAGTCTCGTGTGTGAAAACATCCGAAGATCATCAAATGTAAACGGTTAATTTGACTGCTTTTCTGATTTGTGACCAAGCTTCCTGATGCTAAGTCTACATAATGCTATGCTAGACTATCGATAAGTTACACAAACGCTTGTATTGTTTTCGCTGTAAAGCATAATTTCAAAATCTGAGACGACAGGGTGATTAACAAAAGGCTAAGCTGTGTTTTGTTATATTTCACTTGTGATTTCATGAATATAAATATTTTCTAGTAATATGTTTTGACTGTTGCTCTATGCTATTCAGCGGTTGCTGATGACAAATATACCGGATCCGGGATGGGTAGTTCTATTAAGACTGTGTTCTGATACTTGAAACAGGTAACTCAATTCCATCCACTTCTGTATCTGTGTGTCTGTGGAGTCTGTTTCATTTACTCTGTAGTTGGGTATCTGCACTTCATCCAGTCCTATTCACTGTTTGCTCTATCAGTTAAGTATCATGCATTTAGTTCAGAGCAAGGTCTGGTACATTTTATATACCAGGCAGTTTGGGTCTTGGATGCTGATTGGCTGAGAGCATCAGATTCTCAAAAAAAGTATGTCTCTGCAAAAACAAATCAATGCTTGCTACCTTGCTAGCTAAGTGTTTTCCTTGTTGGACATGCGTTTACAATGTTTCCAGTTTGTGTAGTTGTTCGTTTAGTTTTCTGTAACTTTGTAGCAAGTACAGGCTGTGTAGGCCCATATTGTGTCATAATTGCATGGTGTGTCGATATCTTTTCCAACTGTCCCGATATCTTTTCCAACAGTCCCGTTATCTTTTCCAACTGTCCCGTTATCTGGTTTTAATGCCCTTCTAGCCAATCAGAAACAAGTATTTAACAAAACACACACAGTTTTCAAACTGTGTACCCAGTTTGAAAACGCCTGGCCTACTCCACAGCCCTTTGTTCTGACTGGAGGCCTTGGTGAGAGACAGAGCAGCAGGTGAACTGAGAGTGATGCTGGTCCTAATGTGTGTGTGTGTGTGTGTGGTGCGTGAGAGAGAGAAAGATCCCTGCGCTCAGTCATAATGAAGGGGGCCCAGAGACGGCGTGGTGTGCAGAGAAAGTGAAGAGAGGATGAAAACAGATGTGTGCATGTCTTACCTTGGGCCTAACCTTCTGCAGGGGACTGTTTCACACCAACACATATGGAGCTGCTGGGCCTCTGAGTATACATCCCTGCCTCCCCCCATCATTACAGAAGAAAGAAGGAGAGACAGGAAGAAGGGAGGAAAGTAAGGAGAAAGAAAGATACAGAGAAAAAGATAATGGGAGAGCATAATTGATAGAGAGGGAGGTAGAGGAATAGAGAGTAGAAAAAATGAGGAAGAGAGGGACAATAAAGTAACAATCAAGAATGATTCTGGTGCTACAGTGACTGACTGAAGCGCATCCCATGGTGAGCTCTGATAGAGAACAAAGACTAAGATCTTAGCTGACTCACACAGTGTAACATGGGATATCTGGGAGAACAAAGGGAGAGATATCCATTGTGTGGACACAGTGAGAGTAGTGGATGGTAGACAAGGTTCAACGGTCCCTGTAAACATAAAAATGAACTCTGGTTGTGGATGGGTTATAGAGTGTTTGGTGGTGGACAGAATCCCTCAAAGGGCCAAATCCTTAGATTGAGATTTAAAGATTGGTCAAATATGTCCTATTCCAAAACACACACAGACATTTGTATGGTGAGACGATTGGGAGATTGACGTCTGTGGTGGTAAAGACAGAGAGCCGAGGAGCGGGCAGGATGGGATACTGGTGCTGTCTGTCTGAGAAAACCAAAGGCAGGCTGGGATACTGGAGCTGTCTGTCTGAGAAAACCAAAGGCAGGCTGGGATACTGGTGCTGTCTGTCTGTCTGAGAAAACCAAAGGCAGGCTGGGATACTGGTGCTGTCTGTCTGAGAAAACCAAAGGCAGGCTGGGATACTGGTGCTGTCTGTCTGTCTGAGAAAACCAAAGGCAGGCTGGGATACTGGTGCTGTCTGTCTGAGAAAACCAAAGGCAGGCTGGGATACTGGAGCTGTCTGTCTGAGAAAACCAAAGGCAGGCTGGGATACTGGTGCTGTCTGTCTGTCTGAGAAAACCAAAGGCAGGCTGGGATACTGGTGCTGTCTGTCTGTCTGAGAAAACCAAAGGCAGGCTGGGATACTGGTGCTGTCTGTCTGAGAAAACCAAAGGCAGGCTGGGATACTGGTGCTGTCTGTCTGAGAAAACCAAAGGCAGGCTGGGATACTGGTGCTGTCTGTCTGTCTGAGAAAACCAAAGGCAGGCTGGGATACTGGTGCTGTCTGTCTGAGAAAACCAAAGTCAGGCTGGGATACTGGTGCTGTCTGTCTGTCTGAGAAAACCAAAGGCAGGCTGGGATACTGGTGCTGTCTGTCTGAGAAAACCAAAGTCAGGCTGGGAAACTGGAGTTGTCTGTCTGAGAAAACCAAAGGCAGGCTGGGATACTGGAGCTGTCTGTCTGAGAAAACCAAAGGCAGGCTGGGATACTGGTGCTGTCTGTCTGTCTGAGAAAACCAAAGTCAGGCTGGGATACTGGTGCTGTCTGTCTGTCTGAGAAAACCAAAGGCAGGCTGGGATACTGGAGCTGTCTGTCTGAGAAAACCAAAGGCAGGCTGGGATACTGGTGCTGTCTGTCTGTCTGAGAAAACCAAAGGCAGGCTGGGATACTGGTGCTGTCTGTCTGAGAAAACCAAAGGCAGGCTGGGATACTGGTGCTGTCTGTCTGTCTGAGAAAACCAAAGGCAGGCTGGGATACTGGTGCTGTCTGTCTGAGAAAACCAAAGTCAGGCTGGGATACTGGTGCTGTCTGTCTGAGAAAACCAAAGTCAGGCTGGGATACTGGAGTTGTCTGTCTGTTTCAGAAAACCAAAGTCAGGCTGGGGTACTGGAGTTGTCTGTCTGTTTCAGAAAACCATAGTCAGGCTGGGATACTGGAGTTGTCTGTCTGTTTCAGAAAACCAAAGTCAGGCTGGGATACTGGAGTTGTCTGTCTGTTTCAGAAAACCAAAGTCAGGCTGGGATCTGTCTGAGAAAACCAAAGTCAAACTGGAGTTGTCTGTCTGTTTCAAAGTCAGGCTGGGATACTGGAGTTGTCTGTCTGTTTCAGAAAACCAAAGTCAGGCTGGGATACTGGAGTTGTCTGTCTGTTTCAGAAAACCATAGTCAGGCTGGGATACTGGAGTTGTCTGTCTGTTTCAGAAAACCATAGTCAGGCTGGGATACTGGAGTTGTCTGTCTGTTTCAGAAAACCAAAGTCAGGCTGGGATACTGGAGCTGTCTGTCTATCTGAGGAAACAGGAGGAGGATATGAACTAAAGAACAAACTCAGATGAAGCGCCGGGATGAATGAGAACAAAAACCCTTGTGGGTTTGAGCCGATGGAGGGAAAAAAGAACACAGATCTTTTATAAGGGCTATATCTGTCTGCAAATGACAACGAGGTGAAATGTTTATCACCTGAGAGAAAGAATGAATAAATTAATGAGGGGAATGGAGGGATTGGGAGAGGGGGAGGTCTGAAAAAGCAATGCACCACATCTCTATTAGCGATGGCACTGTGCGTGTGTCCCTACATGTTTTGTGTGTATACATGGCTTGAGTGGAAGTCTTAGAGCCAGAGCCACTTGGCTCTCTCTCCTGCGCAGAATATGACAATCTATACCCCGGTGTTCCCATTGCACACTGCCCAAGATCTCTCCTCTTTCTCTGTCAGTGAGTACCCAGCGTGCCAAAAACAGACAGCTCTCTATTTGAAATGGTCTGGATCCATGGCTAGGAGCCAGAGACTGCATGCGCATTAAAAATGGACTAACGATACCGATTAGCTTTAGTTGAGCGTTAACCTGGAATAACGGTAGCTCTCATGCTAAGCTGGGCTGGAGAAACATTTACTGGGACACTAAGCTCTGAGGATATACTCTATACATTTACAGTGATGATAAACCAAGTGGATAATTGTTTACAGTGGTGCCACATGGCATAGCAGGTACAGTGATGCTAAGCTACATAGCCTAGCATTTACAGTGAGTTATCTATACTGTAGGCGTGTGGTCACCAACCGGTGGATCGTGACCGACGGGTCATCTCCAAGTTATTCCCAGTCGATCGCCAAACATTTCTGTAGAAAACCCAACGATAAAGCCTTGCATTCCTACTGTTTTTATTTGACGGTACAGTAGTTGCACCCAAATCAGTTGCCCTGCACTCCAGGGAGGGGAACTGCTCCCATTTTGAACCATTTCATGTGGCTGAAGGTACAAACTCTGCCTTCTCGGCAGCCAAATCAAGTGCACTATAGGCCCATAGCTGGCCAATCGGATGGCTCAGTTTACCGTGTCTGCAGTAAACTAGCAGGTGTAAAAAGTTGATACTGTGAGATTTCAAAAGGTTTTAAAACCATAACTAGAGAGAGACTGTCAACGAACACAGCAAAGAACGTCTGTTTGTCTGAGTGAGTTTATGTTCAAGTTTTCACCAGCAACACTTTTTATTCAACACATTTATAATGTCATGTTCTGACCTTTATTTCCTTTGTTTTGTATTCATTATTTAGTATGGTCAGGACGTGAGTTGGGGTGGGCAGTCTATGTTTGTTTTTCTATGTTGGTTTTTGTGTTCAGCCTAGTATGGTTCTCAATCAGAGGCAGGTGTCGTTAGTTGTCTGTGATTGAGAATCATACTTAGGTAGCCTGG
The DNA here is from genome assembly GCF_036934945.1 of Oncorhynchus masou masou. Taxonomy (NCBI): domain Eukaryota; kingdom Metazoa; phylum Chordata; class Actinopteri; order Salmoniformes; family Salmonidae; genus Oncorhynchus; species Oncorhynchus masou. Next base: position 74,891,915 of record NC_088220.1, read on the forward strand.
GTTTCACTGTTGGTTTGTGGGTGTTTGTTTCCGTGTGAGTGTTCGTCGCCACACGGTACTGGTACTGGTTCGGATTTCCTCACATCGTTTATTGTTTTGTATTTCAGTGTTCAGTTCATTTTTAATAAATGGTCATGAACACTTACCATGCTGCATCTTGGTCCGATCCTTACTCCTCTTCAGACGAAGAGGAAATCTGCCGTTACATATAAGCCATAAAATGTACGTTCTTCCTGCTTACACTGCAGCTGTAATGAATGAATAGGAAAATGTATCTACAGGCTTGCATTGTTATTATTAGCTGCTTGGGCCTTTTAATATCGAGGAGTTTCAACAAAACAACAACAAAATAATGCGGTGCGACTCGTTTCGCCATCAGCTGGAAGACGGAACAGTGTCGGCGGAGAAAAGGGAGTTCGGAGGGATGTTGAGAGGCCCTGCTGCTCTCTCCCGCTGCTGAGACTGACCCTCAGATGCAGGCTCCATCAGCCCAGTAAAATAAAAAACAAATTATTTAAATGTAATACAACAACTGATCTATTACCGGTGTGATCATATACTGTAGCTTACTTCACATTTTTCAATATACAGTACCAGTCAAAAGTTTGGACACACATACTCATTCAAGGAGTTTTCATTACTTTTACTATTTTCTACATTGTAGAATAATAAAAATGCTCTGAACAACAATGCATTGGCAGGGGAATTGAAGCACAACCAATATTCTGTTATTGTGTATTGGGCCTATAGCCTTCTGCACAAACCTTATTGCTACAGTCATGTTTTTAATAGGTTAATGTTGAATAGGCTTGTGTTTTTTATGTAAGTCATGTTAAAAAGAAACCTGAGCGGTAGATCTAGGCATTTTGACTCAGAATGGGATCTTGACTCAAAGGTTGGTGACCACTTCTATAGGCCTATCTGGTTGACATTCATGCTAAGCTAGGCTACATGCAGTAGTATTTATTGTGCTGCTACCTATCATTGCTGATTGTGTCGAAACTGAAGAATGTTGGCTATACCCTGATGCAGGAAGGAGTATTATTTCTTTATAGAGGTACAGAGGAGTAGTATATTCTAGACTTATTCTAGACACATAGAGTCAATTTTGGGGGGCATTTTTCTTAGAGTGAGGACAAATGACTGAGTGCTTTTGTTTGATGGGTTGTTAGGATTGAGAGGTAGAGCCAGGCTGTGTTTTATTTTCCTATAGAGCAGGAATCACCAACACGATTCAGGCAGATTTCTTTTTGAACGGATGGTCAGGGGGGCGGAACATAATTAAAAATAATTTGTAGACTGCAAAAAAAAGTTACGGAACCCTAATATAGAGTGAGGAGTCACAGCTCACAGAGTTTGAGTGGCGTCTCTTTTGTCAACAATGACCTGTCAGCCAGACCCAGAGCCACGGCCCAGACATGCTCAAAGGATCTCTCTCGCCCTCTCTATCTAAAACTCTGCAAGTCAACCACCCCTTACCTTTCTGCAGTCAGCATAGCAGATATGCAGAACCTCAGGCTCCTCAATGTGCCCTTCAATTATAAGCAACACTGCTCTGACTCCAGTGTCTATTAACCCTCCTAGGATTAGCTTTAACAGATGTACTAGTAGAGGAGAGTGTTGGCCAGAGTCCTGGACTTCAGTAATTTAACACTACTGTGAGTGGGCCTGACTGACTCCAGCATCTAAACTGCCCATTACTTATGTTGAGCATCACAGCCTGCACAATCTAGCTTTAGTGTTAGCTCAGGCTTCACTTCAGCGGCTAAACTGCCTATTAGTCGATGGTTAGGGAGAGAGAAAGTGAGAGAGTGTGTCTGAAGGACAGCGCGGTGAGCGATGATAGGAGAGCAGTACTCCTCCTTATCTGTTAGAGGCTGAGCTGCCTGTTCCAGGCCCGTTGGAGATCCAGGAGCTGTGTAATCGGACATCATTGTTGCTCCACTGACTCTTATTGTTTTGCCTTTGAAGAATAACAATCTTTATGCCTCTATGAGTAGAAATACACATAACACACTTCAATTTGACATTTGTGATTTATTTATACCTTTAAAAAACAATAAACCTGATGTCAATCTTCAAACTGAAGTCTATGATTTTCAGTCAGCTTGGTGTTCTTTTTCTGTGTGCTGACAGAGATGATAAGAGGGTAAGTCAGGCAGACAGAAGTGGGGGGGGGACCGCTCTCCTGCATTCTTTTAGCTCACATTGTAATTGCTTCAGCAAAGCCACTAATTGGAATGGATTTATAATCACCTGTGATTCCAAACTCGGGATAAGTTTCTTTTTGAATTTTGAACACACACAGAGGCATTCTAACTAACCCCACGGAGTGAGCTAATGAATTCAAGAGCTCAGGAGTAATAAACATCTTCCAACCGGTATCAAGGTAATCACGTCCAGCTGGGCTCCATGGAGCTCAAGAGGCAAGGCAGACCTTCCTCATACTCTTTTCCTCTGCACTAACTAAATGGCTATTTCTGTGCCTCTCAACAGTTTTCCACAATCTCTCGGGTCGCTCAGCTCAAGAGAGATGATTATCAAGTCTTACAGTATTCAATTCAAGCACAAACACACTCCGTCATGCCCTCAATTATTCATTCAAATGCATATGCTCGCACACGCACTCCCTTTATGGGCCTCAGAGGCAGTTGAGTCTGAAAAGAGGAAAAGAGGAGGGAGAATGAGTGAAAGTTTACTGCGCTGATGTCATGGTCAAAGTCTGTCTAATGCTTATTGACCTGAGCCTCATGGGAAGACCAATGCTATTATCTTGGTGTGCACAGCTACCCCACTGGGATTACCATACCATGATCCCAACAGCACTCCACACCCCTAGGCTACCGTAATGAGAGCAAAACATTTGTCCCGCCTCGTAACCTAACCACCCTTTCAATCTGAGGGGGGGGGACAGGGCTGAGTCTGGGTTCTACTCCTCCTGACACAATCTCAGATGTAGACAGCCTTCTTCATTGTATTGGATTTCCAGCCCACCGCCTGACGTTCCTCAAAGTGGCCTTTATCGTGTGCCATCTTTTTCATTTGGTGAGAAATTCTTCCCGAGGAAAATCGACGAGGAGGATAAGGGGGGCAGGACGACGACTTGGTGGTGCCTTCCAACCAATTGTTTATTTCTTTTAACCCTTTCATTTATGCGGTGTCTTAAGTAACAAAGCACTCAGTTTCTCAGTCAAATCTTTTTTCAACTCTCCATTACCACAACCCAGGCCTGAAAGTTAATGGCAGCTTGTTGAATTTGGTTTGAAAGTGCAGTGATTACCAGGTGTTTACCTCAGAAACCACTATAGTTACAACATGGCTCGATAAAATGACTAAGCACCACACAAGGTGAGCATCCATGAGCGAGTGATTGTGACTCTGGCTTTAACAATAGGCCTTAGACTAAACTGTCTGCTTCCGGAGAGAGTCAAAACGGTAGCTTGCTCTCGCGTCTTTACAATTGAAATGCTTTTCAATTATTCGACTATCATTTCCTGATCTTTTTTTACTGATTACAGAGAATGATGATGTTGTTAGAAATAATATAATACTAATGAAGGAGGAAAATAGTGTGAATAGTTTAAACAGAGCAACTTCAAACCAGGAGGGAAAATAATCAATGTCCTTCAGCGAGCTGCAGCACTTGAGAAATAATTCCCTCTCAAACAGACTTCAATTCATTAGGAAGTTTATCTGTTTCTGTGATTTCAGTTTGTGTGAGAAAGCAAGTGTGTGTATGTGTGGGTGTGTATGTGTGTGAATGTCAATATGAGTGTGTCATTTGTGTGTGTGTGTCAATATGGGTGTGCATTTTGGTGTGTTTGTATGTGTGAGGAGGACAGACAGGCTGCTCTTCCTAGTGTCCAAAATCATCTCCTCTTCCTGTTAAACTGTGTGATATTGATGAAACGCAGGCAGAGGTTTTTTCAATTAGCACGGCGAAATGAACATCAACATAAGAGGTATTAGAGGGGGAGACGGGGGCTGAAAGGAAAAGCAATGACTGTCTGCTCCACATAGATCTGACTGAAGACTAACTTTAGAGGAAGAACTGCTACTCACCTCAGTGCTTTATGCTTCTCTGGCAGCATTATCTGGCTCAAACCAAACTGTCTCCTCCACTCCCCTTTCCATCCCTCTCTTTCATTACCTGGCCCCCCTCCTTTCCATTATTGTTTTTCTCATTTGTCCTCCACTCCTTATCCCTCTGTACCCACCTCTGTGTACTCTCTCTCTCTCCCTAACTCCCCTGGCTATAAGACCCTGATGGGATGTTTGATACACAGGGCACACTCTGCCAGTCTGAGCCCCAGCAACGAGAAGACCTCCAGGGCCATGGACAGAATCCACAATTAAACAATAAGAAGGGGTTTGCATCTTTATCTGAACCTTCAATCCAGAGCAGGCGCCAAAAAACAATAATGTCCAAAAACAAAACAATCTATGAAACACAAAGAAGAAAAACTACTTATGTTTCTGTTCCTTTCTCTATCCCATCGTCTGTCTCTCTCCTGTTTCTGTCTGTCTCTATCCCATTGTCTGTCTCTCTCCTGTTTCTGTCTGTCTCTATCCCATTGTCTGTCTCTCTCCTTTTTCTGTCTGTCTCTATCCCATCGTCTGTCTCTCTCCTGTTTCTGTCTCTATCCCATTCTCTGTCTCTCTCCTGTTTCTGTCTGTATCTATCCTATCGTCTGTCTCTCTCCTGTTTCTGTCTGTCTCTATCCCATTGTCTGTCTCTCTCCTGTTTCTGTCTGTCTCTATCCCATTCTCTGTCTCTCTCCTGTTTCTGTCTGTCTCTATCCCATTCTCTGTCTCTCCTGTTTCTGTCTGTATCTATCCCATTGTCTGTCTCTCTCCTGTTTCTGTCTGTCTCTATCCCATTGTCTTTCTCTCTCCTGTTTCTGTCTGTCTCTATCCCATTCTCTGTCTCTCTCCTGTCTTTGATAGAGACACAACAACCTGGCCTTGACAGCTACTAGCTCACCTGAAGAGACAAGGATGAACAACCCATTATCACGCTCTCTTACGCATGCTGCTCGCTTGTCAGAAATACAATACTTCTTTACCTCACGCCTTCTTCATCGCTGAAAACCCCATCTGAGTTCCTTCCAAACCCTGTCTGACCTTTCAGTCAGCCAGTGGGCTGGTTTCCCTCTATTTCCATTTTGGGCCGGTTTGATTTGATCAAGGCTACTACCGCAGCAACATTTTTATGTGTGGATCTGGAACTAATAGCTCATTCGGGCTGGGCAGCAATGCCAGCTATGTGTTGTGTGTTACGTGGTGGACTAAATACAGAAATAACAAATCAATACCCTCTCGCTTTTTTCTGTTCCAGTGGTTCTCAGCAGGGACCAGGATGTGGACATGGTATAATTGTTCCTGACAGGCAGATAAAATGGTGGACTGGAAACTGTTGGTTGAAAGAGGAGGAAGAGAGAGAAGGATTCATAGAGGGCTGACTGAGATATGTAGAGATGTGAAGACTGGCGGCTGAGAGAAAGATCAATGCCATGTCGTGGTTAGTGTTTATTAGTGGATGGTAATGGCTAGTTAGTGGATGCCATTGTAATGTGGGATTACAAAATGTCAAATTACACAACTATAAAAAAATACATTAAATTAAAATCACAACACGAAAATACAAGATTCCAATAAGCCCTGAATGAAACATGGAAACATTCACCAGAAGACATGAAATCAGTAAAAAGTACAGATATTTTCTCCCCTCTCCCCCCAGGGTGTCAGCGTCTCTATATAGTGATGCAATATTCATCTGTTATTAAATAGAGGTCAGGGTGGTTTATCCATGGGGTTGCACTGACTCTGGAAAAGCTAGGAGAGAGCAAACACCCCATACGGCCACATACAACCCCGTCACTCTGCTACTGCTTAATATACCATACAACCCCTTCACTCTGCTACTGCTTCCTATTACAAACAACCCCGTCACTCTGCTACTGCTTAATATACCATACCACCCCTTCACTCTGCTACTGCTTCCTATTACATACCACACCTTCACTCTGCTACAGCTTAATATTACATACAACCCCTTCACTCTGCTACTGCTTCCTATTACATACCACACCTTCACTCTGCTACGGCTTAATATTACATACAAACCCTTCACTCTGCTATTGCTTCCTATTACATATCACACCTTCACTCTGCTACGGCTTAATATTACATACAACCCCTTTACACTGCTACTGCTTCCTATTACATAATACATTCACTCTGCTAATGCTTAATATTACATACAACCCCTTCACACTGCAACTGCTTCTTATTACATACCACATCTTCACTCTGCTACTGCTTCCCTATTACAAACGACCCCTTCACTCTGCTACTGCTTAATATTAATATTACATACCACACCTTCACTCTGCTACGGCTTAATATTACATACAACCCCTTCACTCTGCTACTGCTTCCTATTACATACCACACCTTCACTCTGCTACGGCTTAATATTACATACAACCCCTTCACTCTGCTACTGCTTCCTATTACATAACACATTCACTCTGCTAATGCTTAATATTACATACAACCCCTTCACTCTGCTACTGCTTCCTATTACATACCACATCTTCACTCTGCTACTGCTTCCTATTACAAACAACCCCTTCACTCTGCTACTGCTTAATATTACATACCACACCTTCACTCTGCTACTGCTTCCTATTACATACCACACCTTCACTCTGCTACGGCTTAATATTACATACAACCCCTTCACTCTGCTACTGCTTCCTATTACATACCCTTCACTCTGCTACTGCTTCCTATTACATACCACATCTTCACTCTGCTACTGCTTCCTATTACAAACAACCCCTTCACTCTGCTACTGCTTAATATTACATACCACACCTTCACTCTGCTACTGCTTCCTATTACATACCACACCTTCACTCTGCTACGGCTTAATATTACATACAACCCCTTCACTCTGCTACTGCTTCCTATTACATACCCTTCACTCTGCTAATGCTTAATATTACACACCACACCTTCACTCTGCTACTGCTTCCTATTACATACAGCCCCTTCACACTGCAACTGCTTCTTATTACATACTCTTCACTCTGCCACTGCTTAATATTACATACCACATCTTCACTCTGCTACTGCGTAATATTACAAACCACCCCTTCACTCTCCTACTGCTTCCTATTACAATAAACCCCTTCACTCTGCTACTGCTTAATATTACATACAACCCCTTCACTCTGCTTTTGTCTCCAATTACATATCAAATCAAATGTATTTATATAGCCCTTCGTACATCAGCTGATATCTCAAAGTGCTGTACAGAAACCCAGCCTAAAACCCCAAACATCAAGCAATGCAGGTGTAGAAGCACAGTGGCTAGGAAAAACTCCCTAGAAAGGCCAAAACCTAGGAAGGAACCTTGACAGGAACCAGGCTATGAGGGGTGGCCAGGCCTCTTCTGGCTATGCCGGGTGGAGATTATAACAGAACATGGCCAAGATGTTCAAATGTTCATAAATGACCAGCATGGTCAAATAATAATAATCACAGGCAGAACAGTTGAAACTGGAGCAGCAGCACGGCCAGGTGGACTGGGGACAGCAAGGAGTCATCATGCCAGGTAGTCCTGAGACATGGTCCTAGGGCTCAGGTCCTCCGAGAGAGAGAAAGAGAGAAAGAGAATTAGAGAGAGCATACTTAAATTCACACAGGACACCGGATAAGACAGGAAAAGTACTCCAGATATAACAACCAACAAACAAAACAAGCATAAACTACTGCAGCATAAATACTGGAGGCTGAGACAGGAGGGGTCAGGAGACACTGTGGCCCCATCCGATGATACCCCTGGACAGGGCCAAACAGGAAGGATATAACCCCACCCACTTTACCAAAGCACAGCCCCCACACCACTAGAGGGATATCTTCAACCACCAACTTACCATCCTGAGACAAGGCCGAGTATAGCCCACAAAGATCACCGCCACGGCACAACCCAAGGGGGCTGCCAACCCAGACAGGAAGATCACATCAGTGACTCAACCCACTCAAGTGATGCACCACTCCTAGGGACAGCATGAAAGAGCACTAGTAAGCCAGTGACTCTGTAATAGAGTTAGAGGCAGAGAATCCCAGTGCAAAGAGGGGAACCGGCCAGGCAGAGACAGCAAGGGCGGTTCGTTGCTCCAGAGTCTTTCCGTTCACCTTCACACTCCTGGGCCAGACTACACTCAATCATATGCCCCCCTGAAGAGATGAGTCTTCAGTAAAGACTTTAAGGTTGAGACCGAGTTTGCTTCTCTCACATGGGTAGGCAGACCATTCCATAAAAATGGAGCTCTATAGGAGAAAGCCCTGCCTCCAGCTGTTTGCTTCGAAATTATAGGGACAATTAGGAGGCCTGCGTCTTGTGACCGTAGAGTACGTGTAGGTATGTACGGCAGGACCAAATCAGAGAGATATGTAGGAGCAAGCCCATGTAATGCTTTGTAGGTTAGCAGTAAAACCTTAAAATCAGCCCTTGTCTTGACAGGAAGCCAGTGTAGGGAGGCGAGCACTGGAGTAATATGATCAAATTGTTTGGTTCTAGTCAGGATTGTAGCAGCCGTATTTAGCACTAACTGAAGTTTATTTAGTGCTTTATCTGGGTAGCCGGAAAGTAGAGCATTGCAGTAGTCTAACCTAGAAGTAACAAAAACATGGATACATTTTCTGCATAATTTTTGGACAGAAAGTTTCTGATTTTTGCAATGTTACGTAGATGGAAAAAGCTGTCCTTGAAACAGTCTTGATATATTCGTCAAAAAAAAAGAGAAATTAGGGTCCAGAGTAACGCCGAGGTCCTTCTCAGTTTTATTTGAGACGACTGTACAACCATTAAGATTAATTGTCAGATTCAACAAAAGATCTCTTTGTTTCTCGGGACCTAGAACAAGCATCTCTGTTTTGTCCGAGTTCAAAAGTAGAAAGTTTGCAGCCATCCACTTCCTTATGTCTGAAACACATGCTTCTAGAGAGGGCAATTTTGGGGCTTCACCATGTTTCATTGAAATGAACAGCTGTGTGTCATCCGCATAGCAGTGAAAGTTAACATTATGTTTTCGAATGACATCCCCAAGAGGTAAAACATATAGTGAAAACTATAGTGGTCTGAAAACGGAACCTTGAGGAACACCGCAATTTACAGTTGATTTGTCAGAGGACAAACCATTCACAGAGACAAATTGATATCTTTCCGACAGATATGATCTAAACCAGGCCAGAATTTGTCCGTGTAGACCAATTTGGATTTCCAATCTCTCCAAAAGAATGTGGTGATCGATGGTATCAAAAGCAGCACTAAGATCTAGGAGCATGAGGACAGATGCAAAGCCTCGGTCTGATGCCATTCAAAGGTCATTTACCACCTTCACAAGCGCAGTCTCAGTGCTATGATGGGGTCTAAAACCAGACTGAAGCATTTCGTATACATTGGTTGTCTATAGGAGGTCAGTGAGTTGCTGCGCAACAGCCTTTTCTAAACATTTTGAGAGGAATGGAAGATTCGATGTCGGCCGATAGTTTTTTACATTTTCTGGGTAAAGGTTTGGCTTTTTCAAGAGAGGCTTTATTACTGCCACTTTTAGTGAGTTTGGTACACATCCGGTGGATAGAGAGCCGTTTATTATGTTCAACATAGGAGGGCCAAGCACAGGAAGGAGCTCTTTCAGTAGTTACAACCCATTCACTCTGCTACTGCTTAATATTACATACAACCCCCTTCACTATCTTAATGCTTCCTATTACCTAAACCCCTTTACTCTCCTACTGCTTCCTATTACAATAAACCCCTTCAACCTTCTACTGCTTAATATACCATACCACACCTTCACTCTGCTTCTGCTTCCTATTACATACAACCACTTCACGCTCTTGCTGCTTCCTATTACAATAAACCCCTTCACTCTGCTTCTGCTTCCTATTACAAACAACCCCTTCTCTCTGCTACTGCTTAATATTACATACAACTCCTTCACTCTTCTACTGCTTCCTATTACATACAACCACTTCACGCTCTTGCTGCTTCCTATTACAATAAACCCCTTCACTTTGCTACTGCTCAATATTACATACAACCCTTCACTCTGCTACTGATTCTTATTCCTATACAACTTCGATTTCAAATAACAAACATCTTTATTTGTTCACTAATTTCCAAATCATACTCACTCTTTTTTCAACCATCTCTGTTCGTCTCTCCCTCTGTGACAGACAGACAGACAGACAGACAGACCTCTCTGTTATATTACAGTAATTGCATGGACCTTTATCAGTTATTGGCCGTGTGTGTGTGTGTGTGGCCTAGTCTTCAGGCCTAGTACATGCCAGTGTGACAGTGTTGTTTGTTGTGCTAATGGTTTATTAAGCCTCAGCCTCAACCCGACTGTCAGATAAGAAGTTCACATTATTGCTGAATTCATCACGTTATCAGTGGCAATTAGCCTCAACAATAAACACAATCCCAGAGGCCTCCATCGCATTATTCGAAAGGTCAGTTAGGAGGGTGAGCGTGTGCGTGTATGTGTGTGTGTGCGCGTGGGCGTGGGCGTGTATGTGTGTGTGTGTGTGTGTGTGCGTGTGTGAGGAGCTTGAGGAGGACAGGATCATTGTGACGACTGGAATGAAATACATAAAACGGTATAAAAACCATGTTTGAGTTGATTCTATTGATTCCATTGATTCTATTGATTCCATTGATTCTATTCCAGCCATTACAATGAGCTTGTCCTCCCACTCGCCTCCTCTGGTGTGTGACTGTCTATGTGCCTGTATGTGTATGAGCGAGTGTTTGCCGGCATGTGTGCATTGTTGAGAAATGACCTTATGATAAAGCCTCATGCTTAAACCATGTATGAATTATCACGGTAACTTAATATAATCTTTTAAAATTAAATACACACTAACGGCATTGACCACATTTAATCCCATCTGTGTCAGTCTACTCCTGATATACACACTGACTCAGAATACAGATCATCACATTTTAGCCTCAATCACCTCACACCATCACTACACACCTGATCTACACCGAAATGTGGTTAGATCATGAAAGGATACTTTCTCCAATTTAAAAAGGTGTCTGTATGCGATGTGTACTTTTAATGATGCATTTTAATGAACCTCATTTGAGCTTTGGTAAAAGTTTGGCTTGAAAGCATTTTGGTTTTTGGCTTTAAACAAGCACTCTCTCTTCCCGATCTGTTAATGTACGGTGAAACTTCAGAGGCTATGGAAGAATGTACATGCTGTCACATATAAAAACAGGTGAGTTGCAGTAGACAGCAACAGGCTGTTTACTGTACGCAGCATAAAAAAGCCCTGGGGCTCAATTCAATCCGTATTGAATCCGTGATTGAAATTTAAAGGCAATGTTCCGCAACTAACGGAGACTGCATTCCCCTGTACACTACCGTTCCAAAGTTTGGGCTCACTTAGAAATGTCCTCGTTTTTGAAAGAGAAGAACATTTTTTGTCCATTGAAATTACATCAAATTGATCAGAAATACATTGCAGACATTGTTCATGTTGTAAATGACGATTGTAACTGGAAATGGCTGATTTGAATGGAACATGTCAGTGAAGAGGCGACTCCGGGATGCTGGCCTTCTAGGCAGAGTTGCAAAGAAAAAGCCATATCTCAGACTAGCCAATAAAAGAAAAGATTAAGATGGGCAAAAGAACACAGACACTGGACAGAGGAACTCTGTCTAGAAGGCCAGCATCCCGGAGTCGCCTCTTCACTGTTGACGTTGAGACTGGTGTTTTGTGGGTACTATTTAATGAAGCTGCTAGTTGAGGACTTGCGAGGTGTCTGTTTCTCAAACTAGACACTCTAATGTACTTGTCCTCTTGCTCAGTTCTGCACCGGGGCCTCCCACTCCTCTTTCTATCCTGGTTAGAGCCAGTTTACGCTGTTCTGTGAAGGGAGTAGTACACAGCGTTGTACGAAATCTACAGTTTCTTGTCAATTTCTCGCATGGAATAGCCTTAATTTCTCAGAACAAGAATAGACTGAAGATTTCTAGAAGAAAGGTCTTTGTTTCTGGCCATTTTGAGTCTGTAATCAAACCCATAAATTCTGATGCTCCAGATACTCAACTAGTCTAAATAATAATAAATAAAAATAACAGTTATCAGCAGTGCCAACATAATTGCAAAAAGGTTTTCTAATGATCAATTAGCCTTTTAAAATGATAAACTTGGATTAGCGAACACAACGTGCCAATGGAACACAGGAGTGATGGTTGCTGATAATGGGTCTCTCTACACCTATGTAGATATTCCATTAAAAAATCTGCCGTTTACAGCTACAATAGTCATTTACAACATTAACAATGTCTACACAAATGCTGATGCTCCAGTCTAAAGAAGGACAGTTTTATTGCTTATTTAATCAGAACGGCAGTTTTCAGCTGTGCTAACATAATTGCAAAAGGGTTTTCTAATGATCAATTATCCTTTAAAAATGATAAACTTGGATTAGCTAACACAACGTGCCATTGGAACACAGGAGTGATGTTTGCTGATAATGGACCTCTGTACGCCTATGTAGATATTCCATTAAAAATCATCTACAATAGTAATTTACAACATTAACAATGTCTATACTGTATTTCTGATCAATTTGAGGTTGTTTTAAATGGGCCAAAAATATGCTTTTCTTTCAAAAACAAGGACATTTCTAAGTGACCCCAAACTTTTGAACGGTAGTGTACACTTGTATGTGTCAGCTCAATCAGAAATGATTCATTTCTAACGCTTTAGCAGTACAGACTGAATAGAGCCCTCAGGTTATAACTATTTATCTTTGCCAGCACCATGTGCCTCTCTGTCCTAGTATCATAGACTTCAGTCAAGCATGGTTTGCCTGTGGACATTGTTCCTACGTTGGGATACAGTTTCTGTTTGGCTGTTGATGTGTTTCTGGACAGTGTTTATGAGTTGTCTTGTGATCTTTCAGAGTGATGCAATGTGTGTTCAGTTGTTGATATTTTCAGCCATATTAATTCATGCAACAAAATGTTTTTGTTTGAATCCATTTTCTTGTATACTTGATATGTCTAATATATGTGATTAGGGACACACAAACTAAGATGGGTGTGAAATGGAGAGAGGAGAGAGAGAGACTTTTTGACTTTATTTAAACAAACTCATTTCATTTAAAACTCACCCCCCCGTAAAAATAAAAAAACAAAAATATACTGTACTGCATACATTTACCATACTCACCTTTCTATCTACCACATGATACTAACCAACATCACAATACCCACTCCTACAACTGTATATCCAAAACATCTTCCCCAGCGATACAGACAGCCCCCCCAACACACCATATCTCCTCAAACATCTCTACACATTTTATAGAACTCAAACTCAACCCTAAGGCACGCAGAGACCATCCCATTAAACAATAGTAAAGGGTCTGTTATCCCCCCACCTTTGACCCTGTTCCTCCTTGTTAGCCAAATAGCTAATTTTGCCTGAGCAAACAGAAAATTCAACAAAATACATTCTCCTTACTTGAATACCTGTACCCCATTATAAACATCCCAACAGTAAAAACCACTCCCAACCTCTCACACAGACATTCCAACAGAGACATTAAAGGCATTAACCTGGCGCACACAGAAAACACATGAATCACAGTTTCTCTCATAACACAGAAAGGACACCCCTGCCCGATTGCCGGTTCAAATCGTACCAACCAGCGGTTAGTGGCCAGGGCTCCATGTAGAACCCACCACTGGAGGTCCCCTGACCTCTTTGGTACTGGGGGTTTGTAGAGCCCCCTCCACCTAAAACCCACCATACTCTCCGCCCCACATACACCCTGCCACTGATGTGCCTTCACTCCTGTTAGGGTCCTAATGTTCCTCACTTTAACGCAGAGGTTGTAGAGGGCTTTACCTCCCACATCCTCAAACTCCCCCTCAAACTCCTCCAGACCCCCTTGACAGTCTCCAGTCTCTGCCGTCACCTGCAGTGCTGGCCCCTCCCCCTTTGGCTGCTCAAACATCCCTCTTACCTGCTCAGACAGTGCCTCCTGGACCTCCTCCAGGAATCTCTCCAGTAGCCTAAGAGACGTTATTCCTGTTTGTTGTGCCAAGACTTCCGGGGTTTTCCACCCCTCCTCTCCCAGCAGTCTCAGGTCACCCAGCCTTTGTAAACATCCTGCCATCAGTTGACTTTGCAGGGTGGCCGACTGAACCGATCTCAAAGGGATGGCTGGGTTGTGGAACATATGCTCCTCCCACACCCATAGCCCAGACTCCACACCCCCTTCTCGTATGGGCCTTAGCAGCTGCCAGGCCCTCAGCATTGCAGAGTAAAAATCTGAGAGAACCTGCTGTACTCAGCCTCTCCAGCTTCATGAGCGCATGCTGGCTCCCTCCAGAGAACATCAGCATGGTACAGCAGTCTCTGCACTGCCTTTAGCCTGAAAGTAGCCATCCTGCTCTCCAGTTCTACCAGGCCCTGTCCTCCTTCGTGAACGGTCATGTACAACACTGCTGCCTTCAGCCAGTGATGGCGTTGCAGGTCTGCGAGCACCTTCCCTCTATATGACACTTGGGACAGGAGCCACCTCCACCTTACCAGTTACCCACTTCTCCAAGCCCAGGTACACCCCCCAACACGTTAAGCACTTCACAACCCCACTGCAAACCCCCTGGAAGCAGAGGAGTAGCCCTATCCCCCCATGCCCCACATAACAGAGCTTTGCTCTTTCCCCAGTTTACCTTAGCTGATGAAGCTCCCTCGTACACCTTCAGACTGGTCTCTAGTGCCTGCATATCCTGATCATCCCTGACCATCACAGAAACATCATCTGCATATGCTGACACTGCTATGCCTGTCACTGCATCCATTCCTGTCCAGCACACGCCCTGCAGTCTCCTGCGTAGCAGTCCTAAAAAAGGCTCAATGGCTAATGTATATAACTGCCCAGATAGAGGGCATCCTTGCCTAATGCCCCGTCTCACCCAGACTAGCCTACTGAGCCCCCCTCCCACCTTGACCATACATGACGCCCCAGCATACAACAGCTTCACACATGTCAAAATACTCTTCCCAAACATCACATTAAACAGATACTCATGGTCCACTCTATCAAAAGCCTTCTCTTGATCTAAAGAGACCAGTCCAAAGTTCACATTAGAAACTCTCGACAAGTCCAACATGTCCCTAATTAAGAACAAGTTATCCGTGATTGAGTGTCCCGGTACACAATATGTTTAGTCCTTATGTACTATCGAGTACAGATGGGACTTCAGTCTGTTTGTAACGGTCTTCATGCGGTGAAAGAGAGTCGGACCAAAATGCAACATGTAGATTGCGATCCATGTTTAATAAACAAACATAAACACGAATCAAATACAAATACTACAAAACAAAGAACGTAATGAACGTAACGAAAACCGAAACAGCCTATACTTGTGTAAACTAACACCGAGACAGGAACAAGGACACTAAGGACAATCACCCACGAAACACACAAAGAATATGGCTGCCTAAATATGGTTCCCAATCAGAGACAACGATAATCACCTGACTCTGATTGAGAACCGCCTCAGGCAGACATAGACTAACGCTAGACATCCCACAAAACCCCAAGACAAAAACACACCACAATAACCCATGTCACACCCTGGCCTGACCGAATAAATGAAGAATAAACATAATATATTTTGACCAGGGCGTGACACTGTTAGAGAGGACTTTGGCAAATATCTTGTAGTCCGCACAGAGTAATGCCATAGGCCTCCAGTTCTTAAGTTCACACAAGTCCGCTTTTATGGGCAGGAAAGTCAGAGTCGCTCATCGGCAACTCTCCTACCTCGACGCATTCACGCAACACGCAAAAGAAGAATCCTGTCCAATTATTCCCCTGAATTTTTTATAAAACTCCACTGGGAGTCCATCGACCCCCGGTGCACGACAGGGCGACATCTGGGTTACGGTCTCTGCCAGTGCCTGGGACAACAGAGGAATGTCCATTTCATCCCTCTGTGCCAGAGAGAGCTTAGGGAGTCCTGCGAACAAGACCTGAGCACACATAGGATCACACAGTTCTGCCCTATACAATTCAGTATAATACTCCACAGACCACTCCCACATCTCCCCCACCACAGAGGTCACCTGCCCATCAGACAGCCCTAGACAATGCATACTCTTGGCTTCACCAGTCTGTCTTTCCAAAACAAAGAAGGAGGAGCTGGGAGCGTCCATCTCCTTGAGCATGGAGAACCTAGCTCTTACAAGTGCTCCCTTTGTTTTAACCTGGAAAAAACTGCCCAGGTTCCTACATAATTCAGCTAAATTAGCCTGGAGGCCTACATTGCCTTGCCCCACCATCTCTACCTCCATCTCACTCATACTACGCTCTAGTTCCCCCAATACTCTCCTAGCCTCTGAAGATGAGAGAGCTGTGTACTGTTGACAGAAAAGCCGAATTTGGACTTTCCCCACATCCCACCATTGACTCAGAGACTCATACTCCTCTCTTCGATGCCCCCACCTTTCCCAAAAGGTTTGGAAACCTGAGAAAAAAGTGGCATCTTGTAAAAGCTTTACATTGAACTTCCAATAAGATGCCTACCGGGGCCCTGGTGAAAGACAGCCAAGCCATGGTTAAGTGATGATCCGAAAACCCCACCGGGAGAATGGTAGCGCCCAGCAGCCTATTGCTCCGATTCCTAGACATGTAAAACCGATCAAGTCGGGCTGCACACACCCTAGCCCCAAAAACCTTCACCCATGTATACTGTCTTGTGTTTGGATGTTTAGTTCTCCAAACATCCACTAAGTCGAACTGATTAATGATGTCCCTTAACACTCCCACTGACACTGAATGAGGCTCTTCCCCATTTCTGTCTTTTGTAAAATCCATTGTACAGTTCCAGTCCCCTCCGACCACCAGCGTCTCCTCAGGCGCTACCTGTGAGAGTTCCTGTCTAAGACTCCCAAATAGAACCCCTCTTTCTCTCCCTGTGTTAGGTGCACACACATTTATAAAGACAAAACCCATGTTGTTAATTTCTGCTTTTACAACAAGCAGCCTACACCTACACCTCTTTTGAGGAGCAACGTTTTACAGACAGACCCAGTGCAAAAAGGACTGCCACCCCTGCACTAAGATTTGTCCCATGGCTCAACACACTTGCCCCTTTCCACCAGAGCCCCCAATCAACTTCATTCAACACATCACTATGCGTCTCCTGCAGAAACAACACTTGTATTTTTGGGGTTTTACATATTCACCCACACTCCTCTTTCCCGCATCTCTGGCACCATTTATATTGAGCGAGCCAACCTGAAGAGTCTCCATAAGAAGTCTCCATTTATATTGAGCGAGCCAACCTGAAGAGTCTCCATAAGAAGTCTCCATTTATATTGAGTGAGCCAACCTGAAGAGTCTCCATAAGAAGTCTCCATTTATATTGAGCGAGCCAACCTGAAGAGTCTCCATAAGAAGTCTCCATTTATATTGAGCGAGCCGACCTGAAGAGTCTCCATAAGAAGTCTCCATTTATATTGAGCGAGCCGACCTGAAGAGTCTCCATAAGAAGTGGGAGAAAAGCCAGCAAAGAAAGAGACCAATAGCAAAGCTCAAAAATCCCCAGTGCCAGGAAGGAACTATACATCTAAACCGTGTCTGAAGGTTTACCTTTATGCACTGTTGTGACCCACTTCCAACCTAAACCGTTTCCTGGGTGACAGGACACCATGCCCCTCATTTTTCATAGCATGTTGTACTGATCTTACAAACTGTCCCGGATCAGAAAAAAGCCTCAAGATGAACTTTTTTCCCCTTAGACTCATTCAGGAACCTTGTCAATTCTCTCAACGTGTACTTAGACCCCTCTGCTGACTGGCTGTCAGCTCCGGGCCCATTGAAGAGGAGTCTGATAAAGATAACTCCTCTTCCTCAGACTCACTTTCCTCATCTCTATCTCCCACCCTGACCACCTGCCCTTCCTCTCTGGTCAGGGCATCATCCACAGCAACAGGCAAAATGTCCATGGTGCTTTTGTCCACATCCTTTTTCCTTTTCCACTTGACACCCCCCCCACCCCCCTAATCTCTTACACTTCCCCACTATACTCTCCTCATCCACTAGCATAACCTGACCAGGCCCAGCCTCATCTACACCACCATCCATAGCATGACTATGCCCAGCCTCAGCTATGCCACCATCTCTAGCCTAACTAGGCTCAGCCTCATGTACACCACCCTCCATAGCATGTACACCACCATCCATATGACTATGCCCAGCCCCTATGCCACCATCTCTCAACTAGGCTCAGCCCACCATCTCCTAGCCTAACTAGCCACCATCTCAGCTAGGCTCATGTACACCACCATCCATAGCCTGACTATGCCCAGCCTCATCTACACCACCATATCTAGCCTGACTAGGCCCAGCCCATCACCCTCCCTAGCCTGACTAGGCCCAGCCCAGCCTCAGCCTGACTACCCCACCATCTCTAGCCTGACTAGCCCAGCCTCATCTACCCCACCATCCTAGCCTAGACTCAGAGCCCCAGCATCTCAGCCTGACTAGACCCAGCCTCACCACCATCCATAGCCTGACCAGACCCAGCCTCATCTACACCACCATCCATAGCCTGACTAGACCCAGCCTCATCTACACCACCATCCATAGCCTGACTAGACCCAGCCTCATCTACACCACCATCCTAGCCTGACTAGCCTGATCTACACCACCATCCATAGCCTCAGACCCAGCCTCATCTACCACCATCTCTAGCCTGACTAGACTAGCCTCATCTACACCACCATCCAGCCTGACTAGACCCAGCCTCATCTACACCACCATCCATAGCCTGACTAGACCCAGCCTCATCTACACCACCATCCATAGCCTGACTAGACCCAGCCTCATCTACACCACCATCCATAGCCTGACTAGACCCAGCCTCATCTACACCACCATCCATAGCCTGACTAGACCCAGCCTCATCTACACCACCATCCATAGCCTGACTAGACCCAGCCTCATCTACACCACCATCCATAGCCTGACTAGACCCAGCCTCATCTACACCACCATCCATAGCCTGACTAGACCCAGCCTCATCTACACCACCATCCATAGCCTGACTAGACCCAGCCTCATCTACACCACCATCCATAGCCTGACTAGACCCAGCCTCAGCTATCCCACCATCTCTAGCCTGACTAGACCCAGCCTCATCTACACCACCATCCATAGCCTGACTAGACCCAGCCATATCTACACCACCATCCATAGCCTGACTAGACCCAGCCTCATCTACACCACCATCTCTAGCCTGACTAGGCCCAGCCTCATCTACAAAACCATCTCTAACCTGACTAGGCCCAGCCTCATCTACACCACCATCTCTAGCCTAATAGGCCCAGCCTCATCTACACCACCTTCCCTGGCATAACTAGGCCCAGTCTCATCTACACCACCTTCCCTGGCATGACTATGCTCAGCCTCATCTACACCACCTTCCCTGGCATGACTAGGCCCAGCTTCTGTATCTCCTTACCCCCTGCACTTTGACCTTGAATTCCCCCACTAGCGCCTGTACCCTCACCTTGTCTACGGGCTTTATTTGGGCATGCAAAGTTCTTATGCCTCAAATCCCCACACTCAAAACACCGTAGACTATCTGTGCTGGCAATCCCTGCATAGAGCCCCTCCCCATGCCTCCCTTTAAAATGCACATTTAGTTGTTGCTCATTGTTGTTCAGAAACAAACACTTGCCTCCTGAACGAAACAACGTGCTTAACGGCATCTGCCTGAAAGCCTGCTGACAGGACACGAAAACCGCTAGCAAACTTACCAAAACGACTCAGCTCTTTCCTGATTTGATCATCCGTAATAAATGGAGGCAAATTTGTGACAACCACTCTTGTTGAAGGGGTAGAGAGAGGTGAAATTGACACCAACACATCCCTTACAAATATTCCGCTAGCAATTAACCTACCAACCAAATTAGCCCTTTTCATGAACACAACCACAGCTTTGTTCATTCTAGAAGCAGAATGTATAAATTCAGCTCCTACCTGTTCACCGACCGCGAGCAGAACCTCCTCCACCTTAACTCCGTTCTCAGGAACACACCTGAATCCATGCCGTATCTCCTCCGCACTAGGCTGAGAAGCCATCGCGCACACCACACCTTCCAAACCCCAGGAAAGTTACTCTGTCTTCTTCCACACTAACTTTGAAAAAAACTGTGGATACCGCTAAAACAAATATTGCATTAGCCCTCCACCATAGAAAATAACATGTAAAGAAAAGAATCAAGACAGTTAGTTAGGATAGAGCCCTCCAACCCAAACACTCAAACTCCAAAAAACTCCCAGCATGCACTGCGAGAGAGAGTGTGTATGGTATTATAGAGAGTAAGTTTGTAAAAAGACAGATGAAGAAAGAATTAAATGAGAATAAAAATGTATACTGAACAAAAATATTAATGCAACAAACATGTAAAGTGTTGATCCCATGTTTAATGAGCTGACATAAAATATCCAAGATATTTTCAAAACACGCAAAAACTTTATTTCTCTCATATGTTGTGCACAAATTTGTTTACATCCCTGTTAGTGAGCATTTATCCTTAGCCAAGATAATCAATTGACCTGACAGGTGTGGCAAATCAAGGATCTGATTAAATAGCATGATCATTACACAGGTACACCTAGTGTTGGGGACAATAAAAGGCCACATTAAAATGTGCGGTTTTGTCACACAATACAATGCCACATATGTGTCAAGTTTTGAGGGAGTGTGCAATTGTGGTGTGATGCAAGAGACTGAAGGAAAGTCCACCAGCGCTATTGCCAGATAATTTAATGTTCATTTATCTACCATAAGCACCTCCTCCAATGTCGTTTTTGTGAAATTGGCAGTATGTCCATCCAGCCTCACAAACGCAGACGACATGTAACCGCGCCAACCCAGGACCTCCACATCTGGCTTCTTCACCTGAGGGATCGTCTGAGCAGCCACCCAGACAGCTGATGAAACTCTGGGTTTGCACAACCGAAGAATATCTGCACAAACTGTCAGAAACCTATTTTCAGAATCCGCTCATCTGCGTGCTCGTCGTCCCCACCAGGGTCTTGACCTGACTGCAGTCTGGCGTCGTAACTGACTTCAGGGGGCAAATGCTCACCTTCGATGGCCACTGACACGATGGAGAAGTGTGCTTTTCACGGATGAATTAACTGTACCGGGCAGATGACAGACAGCATGTATGGCGTTGTGTGGGTGAGCAACTTGCTGATATCACCATTGTGAACAGAGTTCCCCATGGTGGCGGAGGGGTTATGGTAAGAACAGGCGTAATCTATGGACAATAACACAATGCATTTTATCTATGGCAATTTGAATGCACACAGATCTAACGTGACGAGATCCTGAGGTCCATTGTTGTGCCATTCATCCACCGCCATCACTTCATGTTTCAGCATGATAATGCACGGCCCCATGTCGCAAGGATTTATAGACAATTTCTGGATACTGAAAATGTCCCAGTTATGGCCTGCATACTCACCAGACATGTCACTAATTGAGCATGTTTGAGATGCTCTGGATCGATGTGTACGACAGCGTGTTCCAGTTCCTGCCAATATCCAGTAACTTCGCACGGCCATTGAAGAGGAGTGGGACAACACTCCACAGGCCACAATCAACAGCCTGATCAACTCTATGTGAAGGAGATGTGTCACGCTGCATGAGGCAAATGGTGGTCACACCAGATACTGACTGGTTTTCTGATCCATGCCACTAACTTTTTTTAAGGCATCTGTGACCAACAGATGCATATCTGTATTCCCAGTCATGTGAAGATTAGGGCCTAATGGATTTATTTCAATTGACTCATCTCCTTATATGAACTGTAACTCAGTAAAATCTTTGAAATTGTTGCATGTTGCATTTATATTTTTCTCAGTGCAGTTTTGTTTCTTCTAGTTCAGATAAAAGGCAGGCAGACAGTGAGAGTTTGACGGATGTAGGCTCCAGCTGAGAGGTGTTGTTCCTCTATCTAATAGTCTTTATTGACCAGCTCTTGTGAGGTCCTGGTGAGTCGCTTTTCCCTCACAGGAAAATCTATCAGCTGTTAAAGACTGACTGATTTAACCTCTATGAAAGTGCCAAGAGCCTAGAAAGAAAAGAAAATGCCATTTTGAAACCACATGAATACACACACACACACACACACTCACACACACACACACACACACACACACACACACACACACACACACACACACACACACACACACACACACACACACACACACACACACACACACACACACACACACTCACAGACGTATTAACAAGTCGCACACACAAAAACACACTCACACACAGACTAAACAAGTCACACACACAAACACACACACCGTGACTGTATTACTGTGTTCTGTCTGTCGCTATGGCTTGCCTGTATCGTTTCCAGTCTACATTAGGAACACCTGCTCTTTCCATGACAGACTGACCATGTGAAAGCTATCATCTCTTATTGATTTCACCTGTTAAATACACTTCAATCAGTGAAAATGAAGGGGAGGAGACAAGGCTTAAAATTCATTCTTTAACCTGGGACAACTGAGACATGAATTGTGTATGTGTGCCATTCAGAGGGTGAATAGGCAAGACAGAAGACATATAGCGCCTTCGGGAAGTATTCAGACGTCTTGACTTTTTCCACCTTTTTTAACGTTACATCCTTATTCAAATACGTCCTTATTCAAAATCCTCAGCAATCTACACACAATAACACAATGACAAAGTGAAAACAAGTGTTTAGAAATGTTTGCAATTTCATTTAACTACCTTATTTACATAAGTACTCAGAACCTTTGCTATGAGACTTGAAATTAACATCAAGTGTATCCTGTTTCCATCAGCCTTGAGATGTTTCTTCAACTTGATTGCAGTCCACCTGTGGTAAATTCAATTGATTGGACAGGATTTGGAACGGCACACACCTATCTATAAGGTCCCAGAGTTGACATTGCATTTCAGAGCAAAAACCAAGTCATGAGATCGAAGGAAATGTCCGTAGAGCTCCAAGACTTGATTGTGTCGAGGCACAGATCTGGGGAATGGTACCAAAACATTTATGCAGCATTGAAGGTCCCCAAGAACACAGTGGATTCCATGGAAGAAGTTTGGAACCACCAAGACTCTTCCTAGAGCTGGCCGCCCAGTCAAACTGAGAGATTGGGGGGAGAAGGGCCTTGGTTAGGGAGGTGACCAAGAACCTGATGGTCACCCTGACAGAGCTCTAGAGTTCCTCTGTGGAGAACCTTCCAGAGGGACAACCATCTCTGCAGCACTCCACCAATCAGGCCTTTATGTTAGAGTAATGAAGTTTGATGAAACCAAGATTGAACTCTTTGGCCTGAATGCCAAGTGTCACTTCTGGAGGAAACCTGGCACCATCCCTACGATGAAGCAGGGTGGTGGCAACATCTGGCTGTGGGTATTATTTCCAGCGGCAGGGACTGTGAGACTAGTCAGGATCAAGGGACAGATGAACAGAGCAAAGTACAGAGAGATCCTTGATGAAAACCTGCTCCAGAGCGCTCAGGACATCTTCCTGGGGTGAAAGTTCACTTTCCAACAGGCCTACGACCCAAAGCACACAGACAAGACAAAGCAGGAGTGGCTTCGGGACAAGTCTCTGAATGTCCTTGAGTGTTCCTGCCAGAGAATTGAACCCGATCAAACAGCTCTGGAGAGAGGTGTCCAGCGACACTCCCCATCTAACCTGACAGAGCTTGATATGATCTGCAGAGAAGATTTGGAGAAACTCCCCAAATACTGGTGTGCCGTGCTTGTACCCTCATACCCAAGAAGATTTGAGGCTGTAATCGCTGCCAAAGTGGCTTCAACAAAGTACTGAGTGAAGGGAAATAGATGGGAGAGGTTGAGGGTAGAAGAAGAACAGAACAAAAAAAAACATAACTATTATGAAATAAATTGTGTCCTTAAAATGTATATATTGTATATAAGCTGGAAGTAGAAGCCTAAGTGTTGTTGTTCATTAGTTTACTGCAATTAGGCGAGGGGTGGTAGAGTTAGCGGAAAATAATATAGGAAAATACATTTGAAAAGATATGTACGTGTATGTATGTGTATGTACATGTATGTATTTATATATATATATATATGTGGGTATGTTACGCATGTGTATATATATAAATACTGTATATATTTACAAAAAATATATATGGGGGATTGGAAATGATGCAGACAATTAGATTGATGGAAGCTACAATCTATCTGCAAGATGAAAGCAGATCTACCCCCTAAAATAATACAAATACAAGAAATAGTACAAAATATAAAATCATTTTTAAAAGTACTGAGTAAGTATCTGAATACTTATGTAAAATTGATATTTAAGTTTAAAAAAAAAAAATACATTTTCTGTATTTGATTTGTCATTATGGGATATTGCTTGCAGACTGATGAGGAAAAACAACGTTTAATCAATTTGAGAATAAGGCTGTAACCAATAAAAATGTGGAAAAAGTCAAGGGGTCTGAATACTTTCCGAAGGCACTGTAACTGCCTTTGAACGGGGTACGGAAGTAGGGGCCAGGCGCACCGTTTCGTGTCAAGAACTGCAACGGTGCTGTTTTTTTTCATGCTCAACCGTTTCCTGTGTGTGTCAACAATGGTCCAACTTAAAAAAACATATATATATATATATATATATATATATATATTTCACCTTTATTTAACCAGGTAGGCTAGTTGAGAACAAGTTCTCATTTACAACTGCGACCTGGTCAAGATAAAGCAAAGCAGTGCGACACAAACAGCAACACAGAGTTACACCTGGAATAAACAAGCGTACAGTCAATAACACAATAGAAAAAAGTGTATTTACAGTGTGTGCAAATGGCGTGAGGAGGTAAGGCAAAAGATAAGCCATAGTAGCAAAGTAATTACAATTTAGCAGACTAACACTGGAGTGATAGATGAGCAGATGATGATGAGCAGATGATGGTGTGTAAGTAGTGATACTGGTGTGCAAAAGAGCAGCAAAGTAAATAAAACCAATATGGGGATGAGGTAGGTAGATTGGGTGGGCTATTTACAGATGGACTATGTACAGCTGCAGCGATCGGTTAGCTGCTCAGATAGCTGTTTAAAGTTAATGAGGGAAATGTAAGTCTCCAGCTTCAGCGATTTTTGTAATTCGTTCCAGTCACTGGCAGCAGAGAACTGGAAGGAATGGCGGCCAAAGGAGGGGTTGGCATTGGGGATGACCAGTGAGATATACCTGCTGGAGCCCGTGCTATGGGTGGGTGTTGTTTTCGTGTCCAGTGAGCTGAGATAAGGTGGAGCTTTACCTAGCTTAGACTTATAGATGACCTGGAGCCAGTGGGTCTGGTAATGAATATGTAGCCATTTGTAGCCGACTATGTAACCGCCCAGCCGACTAGAGCATACAGGTCTCAGTGGTGGGTATTATAACGCGCTTTGGTAACAAAACGGATGGCACTGTGATAGACTACATCCAATTTGCTGAGTAAAGTATTGGAAGCTATTTTGTAGATGACATTGCCGAAGTCAAGGATTGGTAGGATCGTCAGTTTAACTAGGGTAAATTTGGCGGCGTGAGTGAAGGAGGCTTTGTTGCGAAATAGAAAGTCGATTCTAGATTTGATTTTGGATTGGAGATGTTTGAAATGAGTCTATGAGTTTACAGCCTAGCCAGACACCTAGGTATTTGTAGTTGTCCAAGTATTCTAGGTCAGAACCGTCCAGAGTAGTGATGCTAGTCTGGCGGGCGGGTGCGGGCTGCGAACGGTTGAAAAGCATGCATTTGGTTTTACTAGCATTTAAGAGCAGTTGTAGGCCACGGAAGGGGTGCTGTATGGCATTGAAGCTTGTTTGGAGGTTAGTTAACACAGTGTCCAAAGTTGGGCCAGATGTATACAGAATGGTGTAGTCTGCGTTGAGGTGGATCAGGGAATCACCCGCAGCAAGAGCGACATTATTGATATATACAGAGAAAAGAGTCGGCCCGAGAATTGAACCCTGTGGTCCAGGATTGAGTTAGACAATGATCCAACTCAATATTAGGAAGGTGTCCTCAATGTTTTATACACTCAGTGTACATGGATCCTATGTAATACAAGAGAATGGGTATTGAGGTCAGAGCCTCAGGCTCCATCTCCAGAGAAGATCAGTATATTCCCCCTCTGCAGATTAAACTTGTATGTATGAGTGAGAGAGAGTGAGAGAGAGAGAGTGAGAGTTACAGAGAGAGAGAGGGGGAGTCACTGTACAAGGATGCCCTCAGACTTGCAGTACTTCTAGATCTCCCTCAGGGGGCGCTCTGACGCAGAACCAGGGGACAAGGGGACCATCTGGTGGTGCTGAAGCCTCAGCCGGGGGTTCACAGGTGGAATATAGCGTCTTTTATACCCCCCCCCTTCCCTCCACCTCCACCAGCAGCACCCCTACAGTCAACACCCCCAGCACCAGCTGATCATTTATTTAACAGCCAGGGGTAGAGAGCAGCAGGGAAGTGGACTGCCACTGATTCTCTCCTTTCTCTTCTCCCTCTATACTCAGCACATCATATACAGAGAATATCTGCTCAGCGGTTGACACCCACTCAGTTTGCTCTTCTTTTGCTTTCTTGACTTTTCTTGTTTCGGTGATTCTCACTTACTCTTGCCCCCTTTTTCTCTTCTTCACTCTTTCTCTGCTCTCTAGCTGTGTCCGTTGCTGTGCCCCACTCTCTTGCCCTCTCCTCTCTCTCCTTCTCCTCTCTCTCCATCTACTCCGCCTCCTCATCTCTCTCTTCTTCACTGTGCCCTCTCTCCTCCCCAATCTCTTTCTTCCTCTCTCCTTCCCTCCCTCTCTCTGTCCTTGTCAGTAATGAGTGCTTGCACAGCAGGCTGTACTGAGGAGCTTGCCCTCCCTTCATGTAATTGGAACTCTCAGCCTGGCTGTAAATATCCTCCGACCTAAATGACATTTCTTTACTGTTTCCATTTCTTTCTCACTGTGGGGCGTAGACAAGATGGCTATTGGTGTAATTTTCATAAAAGTAGGCTACGTGGGGATTTTATCAAAATCAATTCTGATTTTGTAAACCTATACTTGGTGTGCAGGCTTTAGTTGCAGTCCAGAATTATCTTCAGCTGATTTCAACAATCAAGAGTTTGATGATTATCTATTGTCTGTTTATTCTGTTGTGTTAGTTATGGGCTATGAAAAGTGTGCACCCCAGAGATCTCCAGAAGTTTAGGGCAGGAAGAGAAGATTAGGTCATGAAGAGAAGTTTAGGGCAGGACGAGCAGTTTACTATCGTACCTGGCTGTTGTGTCTGTGTGGTACTGTGTGGTAGTGAGCGGTAAACATTCTGTCGATGTGGTAGTGAGTGTCTCTTCCACTGCTGTGCTGGGGAAGCAAAGTGGATGAATTAAATGGAACAATTGACAATACGTTATGTCACTCTTCAATTGTTTCATTCCAATTTATCTCCTGAATGGTCTGGTTTAAAATACAAATGACCTCAACTCTTTTGTCTATGGTGAATCTGTCGAAAAGTGATTTGGTGTTCAGCTCAGTTGTTGGGTTCGAAGCTTGACTTGTACAGGACAACAGTCCTGAGTTTAATCTCAAAATAAAAATATTTAAAATATATATACAGTGCTTTGTGAAAGTATTCGGCCCCCTTGAACTTTGCGACCTTTTGCCACATTTCAGGCTTCAAACATAAAGATATAAAACTGTATTTTTTGTGTGAAGAATCAACAACAAGTGGGACACAATCTTGAAGTGGAACGACATTTATTGGATATTTCAAACTTTTTTAACAAATCAAAAACTGAAAAATTGGACGTGCAAAATTATTCAGCCCCCTTAAGTTAATACTTTGTAGTGCCACCTTTTGCTGCGATTACAGCTGTAAGTCGCTTGGGGTATGTCTCTATCAGTTTTGCACATCGAGAGACTGAAATTTTTTCCCATTCCTCCTTGCAAAACAGCTCAAGCTCAGTGAGGTTGGATGGAGAGCATTTGTGAACAGCAGTTTTCAGTTCTTTCCACAGATTCTCGATTGGATTCAGGTCTGGACTTTGACTTGGCCATTCTAACACCTGGATATGTTTATTTTTGAACCATTCCATTGTAGATTTTGCTTTATATTTGGATCATGGTCTTGTTGGAAGACAAATCTCCGTCCCAGTCTCAGGTCTTTTGCAGACCCCATCAGGTTTTCTTCCAGAATGGTCCTGTATTTGGCTCCATTCATCTTCCCATCAATTTTAACCATCTTCCCTGTCCCTGCTGAAGAAAAGCAGGCCCAAACCATGATGCTGCCACCACCATGTTTGACAGTGGGTATGGTGTGTTCAGGGTGATGGGCTGTGTTGCTTTTACGCCAAACATAACGTTTTGCATTGTTGCCAAAAAGTTCAATTTTGGTTTCATCTGACCAGAGCACCTTCTTCCACATGTTTGGTGTGTCTCCCAGGTGGCTTGTGGCAAACTTTAAACAACACTTTTTATGGATATCTTAAGAAATGGCTTTCTTCTTGCCGTTCTTCCATAAAGACCAGATTAGTGCAATATACGACTGATTGTTGTCCTATGGACAGAGTCTCCCACCTCAGCTGTAGATCTCTGCAGTTCATCCAGAGTGATCATGGGCCTCTTGGCTGCATCTCTGATCAGTCTTCTCCTTGTATGAGCTGAAAGTTTAGAGGGACGGCCAGGTCTTGGTAGATTTGCAGTGGTCTGATACTCCTTCCATTTCAATATTATCGCTTGCACAGTGCTCCTTGGGATGTTTAAAGCTTGGGAAATCTTTTTGTATCCAAATCCGGCTTTAAACTTCTTCACAACAGTATCTCGGATCTGCCTGGTGTGTTCCTTGTTCTTCATGATGCTCTCTGCGCTTTTAACGGACCTCTGAGACTATCACAGTGCAGGTGCATTTATACGGAGACTTGATTACACACAGGTGTATTGTATTTATCATCATTAGTCATTTAGGTCAACATTGGATCATTCAGAGATCCTCACTGAACTTCTGGAGAGAGTTTGCTGCACTGAAAGTAAAGGGGCTGAATAATTTTGCACGCCCAATTTTTCAGTTTTTGATTTGTTAAAAAAGTTTGAAATATCCAATAAATGTCGTTCCACTTCATGATTGTGTCTTCATGATTATATATATATATAGCAAAGCTAAGTGGTGTCATTCCAGTCACCAGCAATCCTCGGATGACCTATCGTAACATACAACAGGGTTGTTTAACTCATCAGTCATCAGCAGCTGACCTGTGTTAACACTATGTTGTGTTGTTTAACTCATCAGTCATCAGCAGCTGACCTGTGTTAACACTATATTGTGTTGTTTAACTCATCAGTCATCAGCAGCTGACCTGTGTTAACACTACGTTGTGCTGTTTAACTCATCAGTCATCAGCAGCTGACCTGTGTTAACACTACGTTGTGCTGTTTAACTCATCAGTCATCAGCAGCTGACCTGTGTTAACACTACATTGTGTTGTTTAACTCATCAGTCATCAGCAGCTGACCTGTGTTAACACTACGTTGTGCTGTTTAACTCATCAGTCATCAGCAGCTGACCTGTGTTAACACTATATTGTGTTGTTTAACTCATCAGTCATCAGCAGCTGACCTGTGTTAACACTACGTTGTGCTGTTTAACTCATCAGTCATCAGCAGCTGACCTGTGTTAACACTACATTGTGTTGTTTAACTCATCAGTCATCAGCAGCTGACCTGTGTTAACACTACATTGTGTTGTTTAACTCATCAGTCATCAGCAGCTGACCTGTGTTAACACTATATTGTGTTGTTTAACTCATCAGTCATCAGCAGCTGACCTGTGTTAACACTACGTTGTGCTGTTTAACTCATCAGTCATCAGCAGCTGACCTGTGTTAACACTATATTGTGTTGTTTAACTCATCAGTCATCAGCAGCTGACCTGTGTTAACACTACATTGTGTTGTTTAACTCATCAGTCATCAGCAGCTGACCTGTGTTAACACTACGTTGTGCTGTTTAACTCATCAGTCATCAGCAGCTGACCTGTGTTAACACTACGTTGTGTTGTTTAACTCATCAGTCATCAGCAGCTGACCTGTGTTAACACTACGTTGTGATCCCTGGCTCATCACTGATCCCTGGCTCACCTATGAGTAGCGACTTTAATTAAACTTAATCATGAAGACACCGTAGCTCTCCACTCCCTTCACCTCCAATGAACCAGCACATTCATCACACATTACAACACTCCCCCCCAATTTATGGCAGTCTCATTCAATTACGCTCCAGCATAAACTGGAAATAATCAATGTTTCCCCATTAAAACCTCCAGTTATGAAAATGAGAGGTGAACCTGAAGTTCTTTAGTGCTCTTTAATGATTACCAGATGGCTGTAATACACACTTACACACACTTACATACGCACACACACACATAGAAAAGAGGGTGCACACACACACATAGGCGAGATGGAGCACACACACACACACACACACACACACACACAGTTTTCACACTCAAGCTCAACACCTGGGGAATGAGATCACAGGGAAGACTCAAGAGGTGTGTGTGTGTGTGTGTGTGTGTGTGTGTGTGTGTGTGTGTGTGTGTGTGTGTGTGTGTGTGTGTGTGTGTGTGTGTGTGTGTGTGTGTGTGTGTGTGTGTGGGTGGGTGGGTGTGTGGGTGGGGTTGGGTGGGTGGGTGGGTGGGTGGGTGCGTGCGTGCGTGTGTGTACACTCAGGAGGGAGTTAGAGGTGCACTCCATCATAGATTAATACAGCAACAGTAAACCTCCACTCCTGTGTGAGCAATTAGAGAGACTGTACAAGGGCCAAGACAACTACTGTGTTGGCATGAGATAAAATGTGTAAACACACCATTAACACAAGCCCCCACACACAAATACAGAGACACACAAACACATTATATACACAATACACATCCAGCTATGCCCTCCATAAGGCAATCAAACAGGGAAACGGCAGTACAGAGACAAATTGGAGTCGCAATTCTATGACTAAGACAGGGGACATACACTATATATATAAAAATATGTGGACACCCATTCAAAATAGTGGATTCGGCTGTTGCAGACAGGTACAGTATATAAATTGAGCACACAGCTATGCAATCTCCATACACAAACATTGGCAGAAGAATGGCCTTACTGAAGAGCTCAGTGACTTTCAACGTGGCACAGCCATAGGGTGCCACCATTCCAACAAGTCAGTTCCTCAGATTTCTGCCCAGCTAGAGCTGCCCGAGGTCAACTGTAAGTGCTGTTATTGTGAGATGGATACTTCTTGGAGCAACAACGGCTCAGCTGTGAAGTGGTAGGCTACACAAGCTCACAGAATGGAACCGGCGAGCACTGAAGCGCGTAGCGCATAAAAACACTCACTTACGAGTTCCAAACTGCCTCTGGAAGCAATGTCAGCACAATAACTGTTAGTCGGGAGCTTCATGAAATGGGTTTCCATGGCCAAGCAGTCGCACACAAGCCTCAGATCACCATGCACAAAGGCAATGTTGTCTGGAGTGGTGTAAAGTTTGCCACCATTGGACACT
The DNA here is from genome assembly GCF_036934945.1 of Oncorhynchus masou masou. Lineage (NCBI taxonomy): Eukaryota > Metazoa > Chordata > Actinopteri > Salmoniformes > Salmonidae > Oncorhynchus > Oncorhynchus masou. Next base: position 74,923,592 of record NC_088220.1, read on the forward strand.
GGAGCAGTGGAAAGGTGTTCTCTGGCAGTCCGATGGACAAATCTGGGTTTGTCGGATGCCAGGACAATGCTACCTGCGCTAATGCATAGCGCCAAATGTAAAGTTTGGTGGAGGAGGAATGGGGCTGTTTTTCATGGTTCGTGCCAGGCCCCTTCCTATTTCAGCATGAAAATGCCCTGTGCACAAACAAGGTCCACAAAGAAATGGTTTGTTGAGATCGGTGTGGAAGAACATGACTGGATTGCACAGAACTCTGGCCTGAGATGTTTGACGAGCACATACTTTTGATCATGTGTATGTGGCAGGGAATCCAGACAGTCACGGATTACAAAGAGAAAACCAGCCACTTCGCAGACACTGATGTCTTGTTCCCGGACAGGCTAAACACCTTCTTCGCCTGCTTTGAGGATAACACAGTGGTACTGTACCAACGTGGGCCACTCCGGAGGACTCTGGGCTCTCGTTCTCCATGTCGGACGTGAGTAAGACATTTAACCTTGTTAATCCTCATAAGGCTTCCGGCCCAGAAGGCATCCTCACCTGTGCCCTCAGAGCATGTGGAGAAGAGCTGGCTGGAGTGTTTAAGGACATATTCAATCTCTCCTTATCCCAGTCTGCTGTCCCCACTTACTTCAAGATTTCCACCATTATTCCTGTACCCAAGAAAGCAATGATAACTGAACTAAATTACTATCGCCCCATAGCCTTGACTTCTGTCATCATGAAGTGCTTTGAGAGGCTGGTTAAGGACCATATCTCCTCCACCTCCACCTTACCTGACACCCTAGACCCACTACAATTTGCATACCGCCCCAATAGATCCATGGATGATGCAAACACCATCTGCACACAGACCTATCACATTTGGACAAGAGGAATGCCTATATGAATACTGTTCATTGACTACAGCTTAGTCTTCAACACCATAGTAACCTCCAAGCTCATCATTAAGCTCGGGGCTCTGGGTTTGAACCCTGCTCTGTGCAACTAGGTCCTGGACTTTTGGATGGGCCACCCCCAGGTGGTGGAGGTAGGAAACAACACCTTGACTAAGCTGCTCCTGAACACAGCGGTCCCACAAGGGTGCGTGCTCAGCCACCTCCTATAATCCCTTTTCACCCATAACTGCGTGGCCTCCAACTCAATCATCAAGTTTGCAGACGACACAACAGTAGTAGGCCTGATTACCAACAACGATGAGACAGCCTACAGGGAGGAGATGAGGGTCCTGGAGGAGTGGTGGCAGGGAAATAACCTCTCCCTTAACATCAACAAAACCAAGGAGCTGATTGTGGTTTTAAGGAGACAGTAGAGGGAGCACCCCCTCCCCCCCATCCACATCAATGGGACCAAATGAAGAAGGTGAAAAGCTTCAAGTTCCTTGGCGTACACATCACTGACAATCTCAAATGGTCCACCCACATAGATAGTATAGTGAAGAATGCTCAACAGTGCCTCTTCTACCACAGGAAGCTGTAGAAAATCAGCTTGGCCCCTAAAACCCTCACAAACTTTTACAGAACCTTTTTACAGAGGGCATCATGTCGGGCTGTATCACCACCTGGTACGCAACTGCACCTTTTGCAAATGCAGGGTTGAGGGTTGAGTAACCAGTGGTAGCTGGCTAGTGACAGTGACTATGCTCAGGGCAGCGTACAGAGGGTGGTGCGGTCTGCCCAACACATCACCTGGGGCACACTGGCTGCCCTCCAGGAGACCTACAGTACCTGGTGTCACAGACAGATCAAAAATATCATCAAGGACATCAGACACCCGAGCCATGGCCTGTTCACCCCGCTATCATCCAGAAGGCGAGGTCAGTACAGATGGGACCGAAAGACTGAAAAACAGTTTCTATCTCAAGGCCATCACTTACCGGTCTCCAACCAGTGCGCTGCCCTGTGCTTAGTCACTGTCACTAGCCGGCTACCATCCGGGCTACTCAACCCTCACCTTAAAGGCTGCTGCCCTATGTACATACTGTAGACATGTAACACTAGTCACTTTAATAATGGAACACTTGTCACTTTAATAATAGAACATTGGTCACTTCAATAATGGAACACTGGTCACTTTAATAATTGAACACTGGTCACTTTAATAATGGAACACTGGTCACTTTAATAATGGAACACTGGTCACTTTAATAATGGAACACTGGTCACTTGAATAATGGAACACTGGTCACTTGAATAATGGAACACTGGTCACTTTAATAATGGAACACTGGTCACTTGAATAATGGAACACTGGTCACTTTAATAATTGAACACTGGTCACGTTAATAATGGAACACTGTTCACTTTAATAATGGAACACTGTAGTCATATTAATAATGGAACACTGGTCACATTAATAATGGAACACTGGTCACTTTAATAATGGAACACTTGTCACTTTAATAATGGAAAACTGTAGTCATATTAAATAAGTAACACTGGTCACATTAATAATGGAACACTGGTCACTTTAATAATGGAACACTGGTCACTTTAATAATGGAACACTGGTCACTTTAATAATGGAACACTGGTCACTTTAATAATGGAACACTGGTCACTTTAATAATGGAACACTGGTCACTTTAATAATGGAACACTGGTCACTTTAATAATGGAACACTGGTCACTTTAATAATGGAACACTGGTCACTTTAATAATGGAACACTGGTCACATTAATAATGGAACACTGGTCACATTAATCAAATCAAATCAAATCAAATCAAATTTATTTATATAGCCCTTCGTACATCAGCTGATATCTCAAAGTGCTGTACAGAAACCCAGCCTAAAACCCCAAACAGCAAGCAATGCAGGTGTAGAAGCACGGTGGCTAGGAAAAACTCCCTAGAAAAGCCAAAACCTAGGAAGAAACCTAGAGAGGAACCAGGCTATGTGGGGTGGCCAGTCCTCTTCTGGCTGTGCCGGGTAGAGATTATAACAGAACATGGCCAAGATGTTCAAATGTTCATAAATGACCAGCATGGTCGAATAATAATAAGGCAGAACAGTTGAAACTGGAGCAGCAGCACGGCCAGGTGGACTGGGGACAGCAAGGAGTCATCATGTCAAGTAGTCCTGGGGCATGGTCCTAGGGCCGCGGTTCAGTTGAAACTGGAGCAGCAGCACGGCCAGGTGGACTGGGGACAGCAAGGAGTCATCATGTCAGGTAGTCCTGGGGCATGGTCCTAGGGCTCAGGTCCTCCGAGAGAGAGAAGGAGAGAATTAGAGAACGCACACTTAGATTCACACAGGACACCGAATTTGACAGGAGAAGTACTCCAGATATAACAAACTGACCCCAGCCCCCGACACATAAACTACTGCAGCATAAATACTGAAGGCTGAGACAGGAGGGGTCAGGAGACACTGTGGCCCCACCCGAGGACACCCCCGGACAGGGCCAAACAGGAAGGATATAACCCCACCCACTATGCCAAAGCACAGCCCCCACACCACTGGAGGGATATCTTCAACCACCAACTTACCATCCTGAGACAAAGCTGAGTATAGCCCGCAAAGATCTCCGCCACGGCACAACCCAAGGGGGGGGGCGCCAACCCAGACAGGATGACCACATCAGTGAATCAACCCACTCAGGTGACGCACCCCCTCAGGGACGGCATGAGAGAGCCCCAGCAAGCCAGTGACTCAGCCCCTGTAATAGGGTTAGAGGCAGAGAATCCCAGTGGAAAGAGGGGAACCGGCCAGGCAGAGACAGCAAGGGTGGTTCGTTGCTTAATAATGGAACACTGGTCACTTTAATAATGGAACACTGGTCACATTAATAATGGAACACTGGTCACTTTAATAATGGAACACTGTAGTCATATTAATAATTGAACACTGGTCACATTAATAATGTTTTCATGTGTATATACAATTTTTTTGTATATACACATATGCAAATTTCATTTGTATATACTGTATTCCAGTCAAGGCCGTGCTATTCAACTACTGCTGTACATATACTATTCTATTCTACATATTCTATCCACATACAGACAATAATGTCAATACATCCCATCTTTCGTTTGTTTTTCAACAGGACAATGACCAAAAACACACCTCCAAGCTGTGTAAGGGCTATTTGACCAAGAAGGAGAGTGATGGACGGCTGCATCAGATGACCTGGCCTCCACAATACACAACTTCAACCCAATTGAGATGGTTTGGGATGAGTTGGCCTGCAGAGTGAAGGAAAAACAGCCAACAAGTGGAATTACCTTCATGACTGTTGAGAGAATGCCAAGAGTGTGCAAAGCTGTCAATAAGGCAAAGAGTGGCTACTTTGATTTTTGGTTTTCATAGTTTTGATGTCTTCACTATTATTCTACAAAGTAGAAAATAGTCAAAATAAAGAAAAACCCTTTTGAGTAGGTGTGTCCAAACTTTTGACTGGTACTGTGTATATTTCTTAACTCCATTATTTCACTTTTAGATTTGTGTGTATTGTTGTTTATTGTTAGATATTACTGCACTATTGGAGCAAGCAACAAAAACATTTTGCTACACCCACAATAACATCTGCTAAATATGTGTATGCAACCAATACAATTATATGACAAGCACAAAGAACTCCCTCATAGTACATAAACATAGCACATAGCACATAGCACATAGCACATAGCACATAGCACATAGCACACGAGTTAACTCAATTCTAATTACTTTGCCACAACGGCGTATTTATTGCCTTACCTCCCTGATCTTACTACATTTGCACACATGATACAGCACGTGCACTGTCCATATCTACCCAGCACGTGCACTGTCCATAAACTACCCAGCACGTACCATATCTACCCAGCACGTGCCATATCTACCCAGCACGTGCACTGTCCATATCTACCCAGCACGTGCACTGTCCATAATCTACCCAGCACGTGCACTGTCCATATCTACCCAGCACGTGCCATATCTACCCAGCACGTGCACTGTCCATATCTACCCAGCACGTGCACTGTCCATAAACTACCCAGCACGTGCACTGTCCATAATCTACCCAGCACGTGCACTGTCCAAATCTACCCAGCACGTGCCATATCTACCCAGCACGTGCCATATCTACCCAGCACGTGCACTGTCCATATCTACCCAGCACGTGCACTGTCCATAAACTACCCAGCAAGTGCCATATCTACCCAGCACGTGCCATATCTACCCAGCACGTGCACTGTCCATATCTACCCAGCACGTGCACTGTCCATATCTACCCAGCACGTGCACTGTCCATATCTACCCAGCACGTGCACTGTCCATATCTACCCAGCACGTGCACTGTCCATATCTACCCAGCATGTGCACTGTCTATATCTACCCAGCACGTGCACTGTCCATAAACTACCCAGCACGTGCACTGTCCATATCTACCCAGCACGTGCCATATCTACCCAGCACGTGCCATATCTACCCAGCACGTGCACTGTCCATATCTACCCAGCATGTGCACTGTCCATATCTACCCAGCACTGTCCATGAACTAACCAGCACGTGCACTGTCCATAATCTACCCAGCACGTGCCATATCTACCCAGCACGTGCACTGTCCATATCTACCCAGCACGTGCACTGTCCATAATCTACCCAGCACGTGCCATATCTACCCAGCACGTGCCATATCTACCCAGCAAGTGCACTGTCCATAATCTACCCAGCACGTGCACTGTCCATATCTACCCGGCACATGCACTGTCCATATCTGCCCAGCACATGCACTGTCCATATCTACCCAGCACGTGCACATTCCATATCTACCCAGCACGTGCACTGTGCATATCTCCCCAGCACGTGCACTGTGCATATTTACCCGGCACGTGCACAGTCCATATCTACCCAGCACGTGCACTGTCCATATCTACACAGCACGTGCACTTTCCATATCTACACGGCACGTGCACTGTCCATATCTACCCAGCACGTGCACTGTGCATATCAACCCAGCACGTGCACAGTCCATATCTACCCAGCACGTGCACAGTCCATATCTACCCAGCACGTGCACTGCATTAAATAGTATGATTTCTCCTCTGCAGCTCAGCCCAGCCCAATCTCTCTCAGGCTAGCCCTATCTTGTTCAGACTGTGTAACATTGACAGCCTTCATATCTCCCAGTAAGAGATAGATAGCAGGTCCTGTTTACTGAATAGAAATCAGTCAGCGCTGTGAGTTATCATTACTGACTCCACAGCCTAGACTAGCATCCTGCCTGCTGCCCAGTACTGTTAGCTTAGCCTAGACTAGCATCCTTCCTGCTGCCCAGTGGTGGGTAGCTGCTGAGGAATTGTAAGGAAACAACCATGTTGGTTTCAGTGTGATGGCTGGGAGCCTGGAGCTGGAGGTCTACCCTGTCCACCAGGACCTCCCGGGGAGCCTGGGGCCCTGGTCAAAATAGCCTTCAGCTGGCCAGAGATGGACTAGCTAGACACACACACACACACACACACACACACACACACACACACACACACACACACACACACACACACACACACACACACACACACACACACACACACACACACACACACACACACACACAAACACACAGTTTGCATTAGGGGGAGTAGAGTGGTAATGGATGGGCCACGCTGGTTTCTCCCTGCTGATGAGATGGCTTAAGAGGAGTGAGGAGCTCGTCCCTGACAGACAACCCTCGTCCCTGACAGACACCCCCACAACCAACAAATCTCAGCCCAGCTCACAGCCCAGCTCACAGCCTGGCCATCAGAGGCTGCCAGAAAGAGATGGTGAGAGAGAGGTGTGGGTGGAGAGATATAGGAGAGGAGGAAAAGAGAGAATGACAGGGACAGGGACAGCAGTCGAGAGATAAAAAGATGGAGAGAGAAAGGGAGACAGGGACAGCAGTAGTGAGATAATGGGAGGGAGAGAGACAAGGACAGCAGTAGAGAGATACAGGGAGGGAGAGAGACAGGGACAGCAGTAGAGAGATAAAGGGAGGGAGAGAGACAGGGACAGCAGTAGAGAGATAAAGGGAGGGAGAGAGACAGGGACAGCAGTCGAGAGATAAAGGGAGGGAGAGAGACAGGGACAGCAGTAGAGAGATAAAGGGAGGGAGAGAGACAGGGACAGCAGTAGAGAGATAAAGGGAGGGAGAGAGAAAGAGAGACAGGGACAGCAGTAGAGAGATAAAGGGAGGGAGCGAGACAGGGACAGCAGTAGAGAGATAAAGGGAGGGAGAGAGACAGGGACAGCAGTAGAGAGATAAAGGGAGGGAGAGAGACAGGGACAGCAGTAGAGAGATAAAGAGATGGAGAGAGAAAGAGAGACAGGGACAGCAGTAGAGAGATAAAGAGATGGAGAGAGACAGGGACAGCAGTAGAGAGATAAAGGGAGGGAGAGAGACAGGGACAGCAGTAGAGAGATAAAGGGAGGGAGCGAGACAGGGACAGCAGTAGAGAGATAAAGGGAGGGAGCGAGACAGGGACAGCAGTAGAGAGATAAAGGGAGGGAGCGAGACAGGGACAGCAGTAGAGAGATAAAGGGAGGGAGAGAGACAGGGACAGCAGTAGAGAGATAAAGGGAGGGAGAGACAGGGACAGCAGTAGAGAGATAAAGGGAGAGACAGGGACAGCAGTAGAGAGATAAAGAGATGGAGAGAGAAAGAGAGACAGGGACAGCAGTAGAGAGATAAAGGGAGGGAGAGAGACAGGGACAGCAGTAGAGTGATAAAGGGAGGGAGAGAGACAGGGACAGCAGTAGAGAGATAAAGGGAGGGAGCGAGACAGGGACAGCAGTAGAGAGATAAAGGGAGGCAGCGAGACAGGGACAGCAGTAGAGAGATAAAGAGATGGAGAGAGAAAGAGAGACAGGGGCAGCAGTAGAGAGATAAAGGGAGGGAGCGAGACAGGGACAGCAGTAGAGAGATAAAGGGAGCTAGCGAGACAGGGACAGCAGTAGAGAGATAAAGAGATGGAGAGAGAAAGAGAGATAGGGACAGCAGGAGAGAGATACAGGGAGGGAGAGAGAAAGAGAGATAGGGATAGCAGTAGAGAGATAAAGAAATGGAGAGAGAAAGAGAGACAGCAGCAGCAGTAGAGAGATAAAGGGAGGGAGCGAGACAGGGACAGCAGTAGAGAGATAAAGGGAGGGAGAGAGACAGGGACAGCAGTCGAGAGATAAAGAGATGGAGAGAGAAAGAGAGATAGGGATAGCAGTAGTGAGATCAAGGCATGGAGAAAAAGGATTGCAAAACTCACCTCAAGGTGCCATGCAGCTGAGAAGAGAGAAAGAGGAGTAAATAAAGGAAGTGTCAGCAGAAGCCAGGGAGAGGGGCGTTGGGGAAGGAAGAACAGTAGCTAGAGTAGTGCTACTGAAATGTGTGTCCACACTACCACTACAGAACAAAATGAAACTAACTATAAAATGAAAATCGTTGACAACAGTCCACAGGGAAAACATCCCATTACCAAGGTACAGTCAACACACCTGCATACAAGTATTACATTTGTTTAATATTTCCTTGATTTGAAAACAGCTTTCTGATCAGAGAAGTAAACTCTTCATCCCTAATGACTTTACAAGCAGATACAGACAATGGATAAGAGTGAGAACATTGTCAGGCCTTTCCTGGGAACAACACACACACCTGCAGGCAAAACAAATTACCATGGAACAACTTTTAATTAGAAAACATTTTGTTTTTGTTATCATACCCACTCTTACACCTTCAACATGTACTCCCCGCTGGTATCCCAGGTAGCCTAGTGGTAAGAGCGTTGGCCTGTAACTGAAAGGTTGACAAAGTCAAAATCTGTTGTTTTACCCTTGAGCGAAGCAGTTAACCCACTGTTCCCTGGGTGCCAAAGACATGGATGCTGATTAAGGCAGCCCCCTGCACCTCTCTGATTCAGAGGGGTTGGGTTAAATGCAGAAGACACATTTCAGTTGAAGGCATTCAGTTGTACAACTGACTAGGTATCCCCCTTTCCCCACTTCCTCCCTTATCACACACCAAACCAAAGTTAATGACTTTGTTCCAAAAAAGCAGGAAAGCTCCAAAGCGAGATGTCACGAAGCCAGATAAACAAAACCAGGCCTATTAGTATTGTCTCCTCATCTGAACTGCTGCCAAGGTCCTCGGAACCGAAGGTTGCTGCCTCTCTCAAGTGCCTGTGCACATACACTGGTCCTGATCCTGCAGGGATTTGTTTCAGATGTGTCCCCGGTCTTCTATTTCATTTAAAAATGGAAACGGGGCTCCCTGAAGAGCAGAGAGAGCGAGCTGAGAGAGAAAGATATATATATATATATATATATATATAGAGAGAGAGAGAGAGAGAGAGAGAGAGAGAGAGAGAGAGAGAGAGAGAGGGAGAGATGGAGAGAGGGAGCGTGAGAAAGAGAGAGAGAAAGAGAGAGGAAGGGAGCGAGAGAGGGAGAGAGAGAGAAAGAGGGAAAGAGAGGGAAAGAGAGGGAAAGGGAGGGAGGGAGCAAGAGAGGAAGAGCGAGAGAGAGAGAGAGAGAGGGGGAGGTCGGGGAGAGATAACATGAAAGACAAAGTGATTAGAAAGTGCAGTATGTTCACATGTTGTTAGTTGTTGAGTTTATAAATCACTTTAAATGTAATTTGTATTTTGCATCTGGCGTTGGTTTCAGGATGATGAATGTTGTTCTAGTATTAGCTGGATAAGTGCACCTCAAATGGTTGGACTTGCTAGCTAGATCCTCAGGGTGATGTGATTAACATTGACTTTCATGGAGAGGAGCAAATCCCAGTGTTACTTCATGAAGAAGCCCTTTTTGGTGTAGCTGTGAGAGTTTAGTTGCAGCAGCAGTGAGGTCAGATAAGCAGCCATCATGTTCTAGAGCTTCAGGAAGACGTTCTTACACTTCAAAGTTAGGGTGAGAACACAGACTGTGTCTTTGTGTGCGTTTGTGTGAGTGCCTGTGCATATGTGAGTGTGTGTCGGATGGAGAGAGAGAGATTTTTTTGAAGTGCCAGAAAGACTTTTGGGTTTATTCTGAAACAGGTTGATAAACTCTCTCTCCCCTCTCTCTCTCTCTCTCTCTCTCTCTCTCTCTCTCTCTCTCTCTCTGTCTGTCTGTCTGTCTGTCTGTCTGTCTGTCTGTCTGTCTGTCTGTCTGTCTGTCTGTCTGTCTGTCTGTCTCTCTCTCTCTCTCTCTCTCTCTCTCTGTCTGTCTGTCTGTCTGTCTGTCTGTCTGTCTGTCTGTCTGTCTCTGTCTGTCTGTCTGTCTGTCTGTCTCTCTCTCTCTCTCTCTCTCTCTCTCTCTCTCTCTCTCTGTCTGTCTGTCTGTCTGTCTGTCTGTCTGTCTGTCTGTCTGTCTGTCTGTCTGTCTGTCTCTCTCTCTCACTCTCTCGATCTGTCTCTCTCTCTCTTTCTCTCTCTCTGTCTGTCTGTTGCAACCTTTTAAATTAAGCACTATGGGAGTATCACATGTATGGGCTATAGGGTTCTTCCTCCCAGTTACCATGGCAACGCCTCCCTCCTTGTGTCTGCGGGCTGGTTTCAGTGAAACGCCCCACTTTCAGCCATGTTGGAAGCTTCCACTTCACACACACAGACAAGGCATCATGTGACTGGACTGACTACAATTTTTCCAACCCAAACACACTTCACAAGAATATGACAACGAGTCCAATCCCATCCATCTAACATGACAAGAATATGACAACCAGTCCAATCACATCCATCTAACATGACAAGAATATGACAACCAGTCCAATCCCGTCCATCTAACATGACAAGAATATGACAACCAGTCCAATCACATCCATCTAACATGACAAGAATATGACAACCAGTCCAATCACATCCATCTAACATGACAAGAATATGACAACCAGTCCAATCACATCCATCTAACATGACAAGAATATGACAACCAGTCCAATCACATCCATCTAACATGACAAGAATATGACAACCAGTCCAATCACATCCATCTAACATGACAAGAATATGACAACCAGTCCAATCACATCCATCTAACATGACAAGAATATGACAACCAGTCCAATCACATCCATCTAACATGACAAGAATATGACAACCAGTCCAATCACATCCATCTAACATGACAAGAATATGACAACCAGTCCAATCACATCCATCTAACATGACAAGAATATGACAACCAGTCCAATCCCGTCCATCTAACATGACAAGAATATGACAACCAGTCCAATCACATCCATCTAACATGACAAGAATATGGCAACCAGTCCAATCACATCCGTCTAACATGACAAGAATATGACAACCAGTCCAATCACATCCATCTAACATGACAAGAATATGACAACCAGTCCAATCACATCCATCTAACACTAAAGCTGTCTAGACAAGCCAGACCAGAGGTGTAGCACGCAGGACATACCCTCCCAGGACAGACCTATATAGACTATAGTAGCCACACATGGAAGCTGGCGTGACTTGTATTCCTGAGTCCAATAAATACATGATGTATTTTAGACAGGTCTAAAGAAACATGATATGAAGGACATGTCGTGTATTTCAGAAGAACAGAATAGCATACTCCTTGTCCTTATGTTAGGCCCTGTTCTGGCTATGTCATATGGCTGTGGGCTACACTAGTTCATTTTGCAGACAAGATTTTCGTAGAATTCCGTTCCATTATCTTATAGTATGGAGAATACAATTGAACATAGCTGAATAAAAATAGACATAATTGTTCTCCAAAAGATTTCTGGGAGAGTGTGCACATGTGGCTTTTCTGTGTTGAGCAGTTAACAAAGAAACAGGTCTTACATGCTTCATTTAGAATTATTTAGGCAACTTTAGCTGTGATCAAAATATATGGCCCAACGTTTGTATTTTTTATATATTCTAAGGCTGCATGATGCGACAAATGATGATTTGAAAAAAGTTGCTTGAAAGGCATGAGATCTGCTTTGTTATTTGGGCAGGCTGGACACACTTCATCAGTCTCTCATTCACAATTTGACAAGCACTTGATAATATGCCATGAATTTCCCGGCTGCATCCCCTTTGTGTGACTGTAATGCCCACTAAAAAAATCCATGCCTTTTGCGGCCAGTGGCCATTATGCCCTTGGGCTGAATATAATGATTATAATGACCTTCTCCTGGCTGTGTGCTCCGATGCCCCTCTCACTCACATGGTTCTCTCAGATAGCTCAATTCTTATTAGCAAATGCCTGTCACATGACCAGGTCTTTCTCACAGGCTACAAGTGAAGACAGACACATTTACATTTAAGTTATTTAGCAGACGCTCTTATCCAGAGCGACTTACAAATTGGTGAATTCACCTTCTGACATCCAGTGGAACAGCCACTTTACAATAGTGCATCTAAATCATTTAAGGAGGGGGGGTGAGAAGGATTACTTATCCTATCCTAGGTATTCCTTGAAGAGGTGGGGTTTCAGGTGTCTCCGGAAGGTGGTGATTGACTCCGCTGTCCTGGCGTCGTGAGGGAGTTTGTTCCACCATCGGGGGGCCAGAGCAGCGAACAGTTTTGACTGGGCTGAGCGGGAACTGTACTTCCTCAGTGGTAGGGAGGCGAGCAGGCCAGAGGTGGATGAACGCAGTGCCCTTGTTTGGGTGTAGGGCCTGATCAGAGCCTGGAGGTACTGCGGTGCCGTTCCCCTCACAGCTCCGTAGGCAAGCACCATGGTCTTGTAGCGGATGCGAGCTTCAACTGGAAGCCAGTGGAGAGAGCGGAGGAGCGGGGTGACGTGGGAGAACTTGGGAAGGTTGAACACCAGACGGGCTGCGGCGTTCTGGATGAGTTGTAGGGGTTTAATGGCACAGGCAGGGAGCCCAGCCAACAGCGAGTTGCAGTAATCCAGACGGGAGATGACAAGTGCCTGGATTAGGACCTGCGCCGCTTCCTGTGTGAGGCAGGGTCGTACTCTGCGGATGTTGTAGAGCATGAACCTACAGGAACGGGCCACCGCCATGATGTTGGTTGAGAACGACAGGGTGTTGTCCAGGATCACGCCAAGGTTCTTAGCGCTCTGGGAGGAGGACACAATGGAGTTGTCAACCGTGATGGCGAGATCATGGAACGGGCAGTCCTTCCCCGGGAGGAAGAGCAGCTCCGTCTTGCCGAGGTTCAGCTTGAGGTGGTGATCCGTCATCCACACTGATATGTCTGCCAGACATGCAGAGATGCGATTCGCCACCTGGTCATCAGAAGGGGGAAAGGAGAAGATTAATTGTGTGTCGTCTGCATAGCAATGATAGGAGAGACCATGTGAGGTTATGACAGAGCCAAGTGACTTGGTGTATAGCGAGAATAGGAGAGGGCCTAGAACAGAGCCCTGGGGGACACCAGTGGTGAGAGCGCGTGGCGAGGAGACAGATTCTCGCCACGCCACCTGGTAGGAGCGACCTGTCAGGTAGGACGCAATCCAAGCGTGGGCCGCGCCGGAGATGCCCAACTCGGAGAGGGTGGAGAGGAGGATCTGATGGTTCACAGTATCGAAGGCAGCCGATAGGTCTAGAAGGATGAGAGCAGAGGAGAGTGAGTTAGCTTTAGCAGTGCGGAGCGCCTCCGTGATACAGAGAAGAGCAGTCTCAGTTGAATGACTAGTCTTGAAACCTGACTGATTTGGATCAAGAAGGTCATTCTGAGAGAGATAGCGGGAGAGCTGGCCAAGGACGGCACGTTCAAGAGTTTTGGAGAGAAAAGAAAGAAGGGATACTGGTCTGTAGTTGTTGACATCGGAGGGATCGAGTGTAGGTTTTTTCAGAAGGGGTGCAACTCTCGCTCTCTTGATGACGGAAGGGACGTAGCCAGCGGTCAGGGATGAGTTGATGAGCAAGGTGAGGTAAGGGAGAAGGTCTTAGACACATTGGAGATGCAACTATGTGCATCCTTATCCAAGGCGCACATTGAAGATATTGGAAGAATTGTCCGCATTTACTTTTCCTCAGCCAACAAGATGGTCTAACGGACAACAAAAGCACAAGCCTATCATCTTTTGTCATATGGGGATAGTAGATTGGCATAGGCTGCCTCATAGTACAAAAGTTGACCTATTTTGACCAAAAGTGACCGCAAACGAGATTATGCATGTAATGCTTTTATTAAAAAGGTACATGTAAAAAGGTACATGTATGTAGTAAAATATGTATGCCAGTTAGGCTGTACACCCTTTGTACAGCGGATTAATGTGCTTCATTTTAAGAGTTATTTGTCCACTTTAGCTGTGATACAAACCTTATCCAAACATTTCATGCCAGCCAGGTAGGCTACACTCCTGTTGTAAATATAAGCAATGTGCTTAATATTAGGAAATACAGTAGGCCTAGCTTATAGAAAGCTGATGGGATCCTCCTCTTTTTATTAGCGGCCATCATTCTGTTTTCTTCCATAATTACACAGCCTATAGAAATGTTGAGCAACATTAGCTCATGGGCTCTCATGAAGTGTTTGATTAGATTTTTGAATACATTTGCATTGATGTCAGAGTGATTAGAAGGCCTATAGAGTGCTGAGTACCAGGCAGTTAGAAAGTTTGGTAGGTTACCAATGACCATCAGCAGCATCAGAGCTTGGAGAAGCCTAATTACCGTGACTAAACGGTCACGCGGAATTTGACTGCCGCCATGACTCGTGACCGCCGGTGTGGCGGTAATAAGGTCAGCTTAACAGCTCTATTTGTTTGTATCTACAATAACTTAAGCTCTGCATATGATAATGTGTTTTAGAGTGTGTTGCACCATAGTGGACCATGCGTGGAGGTTGCAATGGTCATAAGTCCTGAACTCATAATGAAGTATTTGTGTATACATTTTGTCATGTTCATGTACAGTGTGTATGTTAGTATCTCCTTGTTTATTCACTAGAGAGACTAACTTCTTCTTTCCGAGTCTCCTACCTACCCTTAACCAATTACAATATCCATAGCTGTTTCATCTGTCTCCCTATTCATCATTATTAATGTCCTTTCAGTGTTTTTACTATTTCCGAGGGTGCTTAATATTGGAAAACAAAATCATAATTCCACGGTTCCACATTAAGCAATTACAAATTCAATGTGTTCACGCCCCCCCCCCCCCCCCCCCCCTCCCCCAACACCCACATTACCTTTTATTGGATCGCTAAGGCTATTTTTTTAAATTAGAAACACACTCAATAGAGCGTTGTCACCCCAGGCAATCAACGTCCTCACACAGACACACACACACATAGCCACACACACACGCACACACACACATAAGTAAGTAAGTAAGTAATGACCATCCGAACGTACACATCTAGTGGCGTGTGCGTTAAGATTGTAGCTGGCGGGCTTGTATTTGTTCAGTCGAAGAATAGCTGGTGGTGTGAACTCTGGTTTTCTATTGGATTGATTTTAGGTGGGTAAGGTGAGTGGGATATTACAGACCACCAGTCACAGACACACACACACACACACACACACACACACACACACACACACACACACACACACACACACACACACACACACACACACACACACACACACACACACACACACACACACACACAATACACTATCTGCACCTACTAACTAATTTCAGCAGTAGTGTTTGCACTATCAAGGCCACACGCCATCTCTCTCTCTCTCAACCCACTTCTCTACCCCTCTCTCTCTCTCAACCCCCTCTCTACTCTCTCTCTCCTCTCATCCCTAATCTGCCTTTATTGTCTCATTCATCTTCCTAATTCTCTCTTGCTCTTTCCTTCGCTCCAACCACATCCCTTCTCTCCCTCTCTCCCTCTCTATTTTCTCATTCTCCCTCTCTCCCTATCCCTCTCCCTCTCTCCCCCCCACACACACATTACTCTCTGTACCATTCTCCCTCCCTCTTTCTCTCTGAGGTGCTGTTTCATAAATGATGCAGTTTGATTAGCCAGTTGCGGTGCCGTTTCAGAGTGGCTGCTGCTTCTATCTGTATCTCTGGCTTGCCTGCCTGCATGTTTCACTTCCTGCCTGCCTGTCTGCCTGCAAGCCTCATTGCATGCCTGCTTCACATCTATCTATCTATCGAATCTATCGAGTCTATCGAATCTATCTATCTATCTTCATTTGATTTAGAAAGCAGTTTTGGCCACAGAGGGAACTCTAATGCTTCTCATCAGTGAAGTTAAAGAGCACTATTGCCCCCTGGGACAATGTGGTCTCTCTATCTCACACACACACGTGCACATGCACACAGGCATGCACTCACACACACACATACACACAGGCATGCACTCACACACACACATGCACACAGGCACGCACTCACACACACACACATGCACACAGGCATGCACTCACACACACACACATACACACAGGCATGCACTCACACACACACATGCACACAGGCATGCACTCACACACACACATGCACAAGGGCATGCACTCACACACACACATGCACACAGGCATGCACTCACACACACACATACACACAGGCATGCACTCACACACACACATGCACACAGGCATGCACTCACACACACAAATGCACAAGGGCATGCACTCACACACACACATACACACAGGCATGCACTCACACACACACATGCACAAGGGCATGCACTCACACACACACATACACAAGGGCATGCACTCACACACACACATACACACAGGCATGCACTCACACACACACATGCACAAGGGCATGCACTCACATACACACATACACACAGGCATGCACTCACACACACACATGCACAAGGGCATGCACTCACACACACACACATGCACACAGGCATGCACTCACACACACACATGCACACAGGCATGCACTCACACACACACATGCACAAGGGCATGCACTCACACACACACACATGCACACAGGCATGCACTCACACACACACATGCACATGCACACAGGCATGCACTCACACACACACATGCACACAGGCATGCACTCACACACACACATGCACAAGGGCATGCACTCACACACACACACATGCACAAGGGCATGCACTCACACACACACATGCACAAGGGCATGCACTCACACACACACACATGCACACAGGCATGCACTCACACACACACACATGCACAAGGGCATGCACTCACACACACACATGCACAAGGGCATGCACTCACACACACACATGCACACAGGCATGCACTCACACACACACATGCACAAGGGCATGCACTCACACACACACATACACACAGGCATGCACTCACACACACACATGCACACAGGCATGCACTCACACACACACATGCACAAGGGAATGCACTCACACGTTTTCTTCCCAAAATCCCAGCAGCAGTTTATTTATTCTTACCCACAGATTGAAAGTGACATTACATTATGTGACATGAATGTTTGATAGGACTTTGATATAAAACAACCAAGGTGTTGTTGGAACAGGAGAACACATCATGCACTAACACATCATACTTTCCTTATCGTTGTATCGAAGGACTTTGTGCTCCAGAATGCATCCAGGTTGCTCTAAATTAAAATTCAGGACAACCTGAACAACTTTCAACCTGTTTTCTCATCGAGTCGCAGGAAGCAGACAAATGCATATATCATTCATACTGTGATTGGTGATTGGAATAATTGATACCCCGCGGTCATTACAGAGTGGCTGGCTAACTGACGACAATGCTCTGTGTGTGTCTGTGTGTGTCTGTGTGTGTCTGTGTGTGTGTCTGTGTGTGTGTCTGTACGTGTGTCTATGTGTGTGGGTGTACTGTATGTGTGTTTGTCTCCCTTTGTGTGTCCAGTGAAGTGTGTTAGTTGAAGTGAGTGCGTTTATGGGCATTTACATCTCCGCGTGCGGACAAACGTGTGTGTGTGTGTGTGTGTGTGTGTGTGTGTGTGTGTGTGTGTGTGTGTGTGTGTGTGTGTGTGTGTGTGGTTTCTCTGTCTGAAAATACTTGTGTTTATGTGTGTTTGCCCTATTGAAAAATTCCACGGTGCATCTCCATTTCCTTTATCACTGAACACACACACATTACACGCACAACGACATTTGAAAATCTCACCAGTGACCTTTCAAGATTGGCAAATGACAAACAATTACTGAGCAATCAGCCAGTCCCATTACGTAAAGCAGGAATTCTTTGGATTAACATTCATTATATATACCCATTAATTCTTGAAGAATATAATTTATAAATGTTCATGAACTTAGTTCAACTGTCATGCCCCATCAGAACCAAAAATATAAGCTTGTTTTACTCCAATGTTTGTAAACAATGTACATGTAAACAAACACTGTATTGCCTCAAAACATGGTTGTCTATGAATTTGAGAGCGGTTTACCAAAACTGAGGTGGGGTGCCTACTTTGTTATAGTTTATTTTAAGGGTTCTAGTTGTCAGGATTTGGCCAGGGTTGTTCCGGGTTTTGGTCACTAGATGCCCCCATTGTGCTTTTTGACCTTATGTTTTTTCCCTTGTTCCCCATTATTATTTGCACCTGTGCCTCGTTTCCCCTGATTGTATTTAAACCCTTAGTTTCCCTCAGTTCTGTGCTCTGTGTTTGTATGTTAGCACCCAGCCCTAGTGTTCTGTGTATTCTTGTCGTTTCCGGTGGATGCTCTTGTGGAATTCTGTTTTTGTTTTTGAGTATCTCTTGAGGCTTTTTGTGCTATTCCTACCACCTTTTGGATTTGCCATTTTTGTATTGAAGGACTTCTCCTTTTTACTTTATTAAATACACCGTCTTAAGTACTGCTGTGTCTGCCTCATCTTCTGGGTTCTGCTCACTATTCGTGGCTCAGTTGGTTAAGTGACTCTTTCTCACTCCGGAGACCCAGGTTCGTAACCGGGTCCTGACACTAGTTTTAGACTCTAAGACGTGGATAGACCATCCTACTCTTACAGAGAGCAGGACATGCCATGCAATACAGAAGAAAGGCTATCCCTTATTGCTCTTTCATACATCAGAGATAAGCTATCACTTTATTTCATCATTAGGTCCACATATACTGCAGTTGAAAAAAACTGTCAACATTGCCTCAGATTCGGCTACATGCCTTGAACTGTTATAAACACATTTTCAGAGGGAAAATATGAAGGGTAAAAATGGTATGTAACGTATATATATATATCACTGTGTGTGGTGGTGTTGTGAATAGAGAGCCATACCTTAGCACGCTGTGCCGGACAATGAATTGAGCTCATGTTGTACCCAGGTCAGACCCAGGCCCATGTGGTCCAACAAGGCCATGGTCTAGGACAGGACAACAATAAAGATCACCCTTTCTTCACCTTAAACCCTCTAAACCCTCTTCTCTTTGAAAGCTCCTTCTCTTTTATTAATCTCTGCCAGTAGCACCACTGGGCCTTTCTGTGCTTGTCTCGCTAGTCTCCTAGAAGCAAAAGGTGCTGTTGTCCAGCTGTAGACTATGTATTGGTCAATCTGGTACAATCTGGTATCAAAACAATGTATTGTGGTACATTGAGCATACTAATATTAGACCCAGCCATAGCTCATCAGGAAGGAGGCTATGACTAGCTCCACATAACTAAGATACAAGTTAGCTCTCAAAACAAAAGTTCACCTTGCAAAAAAGGGATGTTTGTGAGATAGAAAGAGCGAATGAATCAGAGAAACAGAAAAAGAGAATGATATCTAGAC
The DNA here is from genome assembly GCF_036934945.1 of Oncorhynchus masou masou. NCBI lineage: Eukaryota > Metazoa > Chordata > Actinopteri > Salmoniformes > Salmonidae > Oncorhynchus > Oncorhynchus masou. The sequence goes on from NC_088220.1 coordinate 74,943,157, forward strand.
AGCAATAGCGTCAGTTAGCATCCTGTCTCTTCGTTTGATAGGGCAGATGGTTTAGCAGGAGCAGGAGTTCCACACTCCTTAAGCATCCTGGCACAAGGGACCGACCGCTAGCTAGCTGGCTGGATGACTGGCTGGCTGGCTGGCTCGCTGGCAGCTCGAAACAAGCTGCCAATCACTCTAATGCACTGAGCTATGTAATCTACCAAAGACATTTACACAACCCATCATTGCCTGCAATCAGCACTATAGACGTCCCACAGCCAAATGTATGCACCCCACTAGGGACAGCGCGTAGGTCTTAGGCAATCATGGTCTATGCATGGTCATGGTCTATGCAGAGCAGTGAAGATTCAGAACTCCAATACTGATGCGCTTTAAAAAAACCTCTCAAAGTAAACCATAAACGATGTATATTTCACATTTTAAAAGACAGGGCACCAATGAAATGTATGCATTGTATTTAAGACCACTTATTGCCCATTATTTCCTGTAAACAGTATCAAAAGCTGCTCTCAGCCAATTATACCCTTTCATGCTGTTTTAGCCTAGAGGTTAAGAGCGTTGGGCCAGTAACCAGAAACCAAAAGGTTGCTGGTTTGAATCCCTGAGCCGATTAGGTGAAAAATCGGTCAATATCCCTTTGAGCAAGGACCTTAACTCTAATTACGCCTGTAAATCGCTCTGGATAAGAGTGTCTGCTAAATGACTAAAAAGTAATTATAAATGTTCTCAAGCCAATAAGAGCTTGTGCTCTGAACCAGACACTTATTCCCAGCCAGGTGCCTGTCCACAAACTCATTACCAGGTGGACCTGACTGAGTGGCGTTAAGGAGGTAGAGTATCTAAAAAAATAAGGAGAAATAGAAAGAGAGGGATAGAGCGAGAGAGTGATAGAAAGAGAGTTTAGATATGTGTCAGAATCCTTCCAGACTGGAAGGGCGCTGAGTCTTGATTAACTTTCATCTTTACAGAGGGATAGATCTCAACAGAACCTCCCTGAGACAAGCTGCTAGATTAAGATCAAGACAATCCAAACACCTGCACTAACATCTTCTAAGTACAGACACACAGAGTACCGTAAATTCATGCAGTCGTGAGCAAACACACAGGCATGGAAAGACAGAAGCACACACACACACACACACACACACACACACACACACACACACACACACATTTGTTTTACTATCCTTGCGGGGACCAAACAATTGATTTCCATTCCAAATCCTATTTTCCCTAGCCCTTAACCCGAACATCCAAACCCTTAACCATAACACTAAACCTAAACCTAACCCTAACTCCTAACCCCTAACCCCAACTCTAACCTTAATTGTAAACCTAAACCTACACCTAATCCTTAAGCCAAAAATAGCTGAAATGTCCCTACTTGTTCTAATTTTCTTTGTTTTACTATCGTTGCGAGGACTTCTGGTCCGCACAAGGATAGTAAAACCAAAAACATGCACACACAGAGTATCCCCCCCACCACCACAACCACAGCACACACAGAGTATCCCCCCCACTACCACAACCACTGCACACACAGAGTATCCCCCCCACCACCACCACAATCACTGCACACACAGAGTATCCCCCCAACCACCACAACCACTGCACACACAGAGTATCCCCCCCACCACCACCACAACCACTGCACATACAGAGTATCCCACCCACCACCACAACCACTGCACACACAGAGTATCCCCCCACCACCACAACCACTGTACACACAGAGTATCCCCCCACCACCACAACCACTGCACACACAGAGTATCCCCCTCCCACCACCACAACCACTGCACACACAGAGTATCCCCCCACCACCACAACCACTGCACACACAGAGTATCCCCCCCAACACCACAACCACTGCACACACAGAGAATCCCCACCACCACAACCACAACCACTGCACATACAGAGTATCCCCCCACCACCACAACCACTGCACACACAGAGTATCCCTCCACCACCACAACCACTACACACACAGAGTATCCCCACCACCATAACCACTGCACACACAGAGTATCCCCGCCACCACCACAATCACTGCACACACAGAGTATCCCCCCCCACCACAACCACTGCACACACAGAGTATCCCCGCCACCACCACAACCACTGCACACACAGAGTATTCCCCCACCACCACAGCCACTGCACACACAGAGTATCCCCCCCACCACCACAACCCCTGCACACACAGAGTACCCCCCACACCACAACCACTGCACACACAGAGTATCCCCACCACCACCACAACCACTGCACACACAGAGTATCCCCCCACCACCACAACCACTGCACACACAGAGTATCCCCCCACCACCACAACCACTGCACACACAGAGTATCCCCCCACCACCACAACCACTGCACACACAGAGCATCCCCCCCACCACAACCACTGCACACACAGAGTATCCCCCCACCACCACAACCACTGCACACACAGAGTATCGCCCCCACCACCACAACCACTGCACACACAGAGTATCCCCCACCACCACAACCACTGCACACACAGAGTATCCCCCCACCACCACAACCACTGCACACACAGAGTATTCCCCCACCACCACAGCCACTGCACACACAGAGTATCCCCCACCACCACAACCACTGCACACACAGAGTATCCCCCCACCACCACAACCACTGCACACACAGAGTATCCCCACCACCACCACAACCACTGCACACACAGAGTATCCCTCCACCACCACAACCACTGCACACACAGAGTATCCCCCCACCACCACAACCACTGCACACACAGAGTATCCCCGCCACCACCACAATCACTGCACACACAGAGTATCCCCCCACCACCACAACCACTGCACACACAGAGTATCCCTCCCACCACCACAACCACTGCACACACAGAGTATTCCCCCACCACCACAACCACTGCACACACAGAGTATCCCCCACCACCACAACCACTGCACAACCACCCCCCCACCACAACCACTGCACACACAGAGTATCCCCCCACCACCACAACCACTGCACACACAGAGTATCCCCACCCCCACCACCACAACCACTGCACACACAGAGTATCCCCCACCACCACAACCACTGCACACACAGAGTATCCCCCCACCACCACAACCACTGCACACACAGAGTATCCCCCCACCACCACAACCACTGCACACACAGAGTATCCCCCACCACCACAACCACTGCACACACAGAGTATCCCCCCACCACCACAACCACTGCACACACAGAGTATCCCCCCACCACCACAACCACTGCACACACAGAGTATCCCCCACCACCACAGAGTATCCCCCCACCACCACAACCACTGCACACACAGAGTATCCCTCCACCACCACAACCACTGCACACACAGAGTATCCCCCCACCACCACAACCACTGCACACACAGAGTATCGCCCCCACCACCACAACCACTGCACACACAGAGTATCCCCCCACCACCACAACCACTGCACACACAGAGTATCCCCCCCCCACCACAACCACTGCACACACAGAGTACCCCCCCCACCACCAACCACTGCACACAGAGTATCCCCCACCACCACAACCACTGCACACACAGAGTATCGCCCCCACCACCACAACCACTGCACACACAGAGTATCCCCCCACCACCACAACCACTGCACACACAGAGTATCCCCCCACCACCACAACCACTGCACACACAGAGTATCCCCGCCACCACCACAACCACTGCACACACAGAGTATCCCCCCACCACCACAACCACTGCACACACAGAGTATCCCCCCACCACCACAACCACTGCACACACAGAGTATTCCCCCACCACCACAACCACTGCACACACAGAGTATCCCTCCACCACCACAACCACTGCACACACAGAGTATCCCCCACCACCACAACCACTGCACACACAGAGTATCCCCCCACCACCACAACCACTGCACACACAGAGTATCCCCCACCACCACAACCACTGCACACACAGAGTACCACCCCCCCACCACAACCACTGCACACACAGAGTATCCCCCCACCACCACAACCACTGCACACACAGAGTATCCCCCCACCACCACAACCACTGCACACACAGAGTATCCCCCCACCACCACAACCACTGCACACAGAGTATCCCCCACCACCACAACCACTGCACACACAGAGTATCCCCCCACCACCACAACCACTGCACACACAGAGTATCCCCCCCCACCACAACCACTGCACACAGAGTATCCCCCACCACCACAACCACTGCACACACAGAGTATCCCACCCACCACAACCACTGCACACAGAGTATCCCCCCACCACCACAACCACTGCACACACAGAGTATCCCCCCCCACCACAACCACTGCACACACAGAGTATCCCCGCCCCTCACCACCACAACCACTGCACACACAGAGTATCCCCCCACCACCACAACCACAGCACACACAGAGTATCCCCGCCCCCACCACCACAACCACTGCACACACAGAGTATCCCCCACCACCACAACCACTGCACACACAGAGTATCCCCGCCACCACCACAATCACTGCACACACAGAGTATCCCCCCACCACCACAACCCCTGCACACACAGAGTACCCCCCCACCACAACCACTGCACACACAGAGTATCCCCCCCACCACCACAACCACTGCACACACAGAGTATCCCCCACCACCACAACCACTGCACACACAGAGTATACCCCCCCACCACAACCACTGCACACACAGAGTATCCCCCCACCACCACAACCACTGCACACACAGAGTATCCCCCCACCACCACAACCACTGCACACACAGAGTATCCCCCACCACCACAACCACTGCACACAGAGTATCCCCCACCACCACAACCACTGCACACACAGAGTATCCCCCCACCACCACAACCACTGCACACACAGAGTATCCCCCCACCACAACCACTGCACACAGAGTATCCCCCCACCACCACAACCACTGCACACACAGAGTATCCCACCCACCACAACCACTGCACACAGAGTATCCCCCCACCACCACAACCACTGCACACACAGAGTATCCCCCCCACCACAACCACTGCACACACAGAGTATCCCCGCCCCTCACCACCACAACCACTGCACACACAGAGTATCCCCCCACCACCACAACCACAGCACACACAGAGTATCCCCGCCCCCCACCACCACAACCACTGCACACACAGAGTATCCCCCCACCACCACAACCACTGCACACACAGAGTATCCCCGCCACCACCACAATCACTGCACACACAGAGTATCCCCCCACCACCACAACCACTGCACACACAGAGTATCCCCGCCCCTCACCACCACAACCACTGCACACAGAGTATCCCCCCACCACCACAACCACTGCACACACAGAGTATCCCCGCACCCCAGCACCACAACCACTGCACACACAGAGTATCCCCCCACCACCACAACCACTGCACACACAGAGTATCCCCGTCCACCACCACAATCACTGCACACACAGAGTATCCCCCCACCACCACAACCCCTGCACACACAGAGTCCCCCCCCACCACAACCACTGCACACACAGAGTATCACCCCCACCACCACAACCCCCTGCACACAAACACACACACATTGACAGGTGGTGCTACCGTGGTGCTACTGTGGTGCTAATGTCAGCCCTATGGTACAGATGAGAACGTGTCAGGATGAGATGACTCCCCTGTAGCCTTGTGGGTAGGGAGGTAGGGACAGAGGTCCACAGGGTTGGAGGAGACAGAAGCAAACTTCCAGACCCTTTAAATCAGTTTCACTTCCCTTCCGTCAGGGAAGAGCCCAGAATAAAATCACACGAAGGCTTTGACAGAGAGAACCATGTGACTGATAAAAAACAGTCATGATAAAAACCCATCTAATGAAAATGTTTACAGATTTGATACATTGTAGCAGAGTAGAGTAAAACTAGCAGGGTTTTTGACAATCTGAGTGCAGAGTATTGCACGTGGGGAGGGGTGAAATTCAGCCCAGCTGCTGTGTTGTAATACTTGGCTGATTTGTCGAACAGTGTCCGGGTTATGTGTTCGCAACACCAGCTCTCACTTGGGTGTGAACTGAATCACATTCAATATATAGCACTCAATATATAGCCCTGCCCCCCCCCCCCCCCACCACACCCCACCCCCACCCCCACCCACCGCTCCCTGTGCAGCCCAGAGGGACAAGACCTCTACAGGTTATAATAAAGAAGCACTCAAACACACACACACACACACACACACACACACACACACACACACACACACACACACACACACACACACACTCCCCATGAGACCCTACAGACTGCGTCCCTATACAAATCAAATCAGATGTGATTTGTCATACGCGCTGAATGCAACCTTAACGTGAAAGGCTTACTTACAAGCCCTTAACCAGCAATGCAGTTCAAAGAAATACAGTTATATTTAAAATATTTATAAAAAACTAAAGTAAAACAATTTACAGTATTTTTCGATTGCTAAACGACAGTGGGCACAACTGGAGTTACATGTGCAAAACTCTAACTACAGTCTGCACTACCAACAGTCACCTGAGCTAAACAGTTCACATCCCCTGCAAAACTCATTCCAAGCAACACAACTCTTAACACATGGCTCAAAACACGCTCAGTGCAGCCAAACACTATGCACAACCCTCACTGAGATAACACACACTGTCACTCAGAAATCACTGAGAGTAAAAACACTAGCATCAAACACCAATACAGAAAATACAAACTTTTCATCTTTGCAGTTTGAACAATTTCAGTGACTTCATACAAATTAATATTTTCTTCAAAGAAAAGAGTGACATTCTTTCACATGATTTATTAAATTTTTTAGAACATAACAATTCTTTAAGGTAAATGAAAATTACCAGTTTGCTTCAATAGTCTGTAGTAATTTACGGAAATACAGTAATGAGAAAAAAAGGTAGAATCTAAAAGTACATACTGTAAACGAACAAATAATTGAGGGGCTAATCCTGCCTCTCTCTAGCATCAGGCCACAGGTTTTCTTCAACATCACATCTAATGTTTTCTCTTGCCATGCACCTGGGGAAGAACCTTCTGGAGTGCCTTATCCCATCCCTGGCAGTCCTCTGGACTCGTGTCCTCACATCCGGCACGCATGGCTTCCAAAAGAGACATTTGGTCATGTGGGTGGTGACCAAACACTTTCCACCTCCAGGCAGAGAAAAACTCCTCTATTGGGTTGAGGAAGGGTGAATATGCAGGCAGGTACAAAACCATAAATATATGATGTGCTGCAAACCAATCTGTGACAGCTGCAGAGCGGTGAAAAGCAACGCATGACAAAAACTTGGGGGTTTCTTACTGGCTCCCCTGTTCTGCTGGCACTAGCTGAGCATAGAGCTGTTCTAGGAAAGCTATAAGCCTTTCTGTGTTGTATGGGCCAATGAGTGGTGTGTTGAGAAGCAAACCATCATTGGCCATTGCAGCACACATGGTGATATTTCCTCCCCTTTGGCCTGGAACCTCCACAGTGGCCCTTTGGCCTATAACATTCCTTCCTCTGCGCCGTGTTTTGGCAAGGTTAAATCCAGCTTCATCGATAAATACAAATGAATGTGGTCTTTGCAGTGCTTCCACCTCCATTACTCTCTGAAAAACAGTAAGTGCACAGTTTTACTGTACAAATGCTAGTGTTTTTTTTACTGTAAATATTTTGTATAGCTGTGTACGTAACCTCAGACGTCTTACCTGTCAACAATAGCATTTTCCTGCGCATCTGAAAATATTTTTAAGTCGCTCTGGATAAGAGCGTCTGCCAAATGACTTAAATGTAATGTAATGTAAATTTTTCCTCTTCCCCCTGTTGGAGGCAGCCTTTGGGTCCTGTTGTAAAAATATATTTTACAGTCAAACTTACTGTAATATATATCTGTGTAAATATTCTATAATTGCAATACAAAATAGATTCCTGTAATGTTTTCATTTACTGTAAGGATGTAACTCTCACCTGTTTGTATGATGGAAAATTCGCATTACAGATGCCACTGTGGATCTTTGCAGATTGGGTTGCACTCTCAACCCTGCCTCTCTCAATGAGAGACCATGGTTCACAACATGGTCTATAAGTGTAGCCCTTATTTCATCTGAAATAACAGCTCTTTGTCTTCTTTGTCTTCCTCTACGCATCTGCCCTCTCCCTGCCACCCTTCTCCCTCCACGAACCCATCTTACTTGTTCCATTTCCAAAATGAGTCTTTCTGAGCTCTACCTATATATACTGTAATATGTGTGTGTGTTCACTAACAAGTCTAAAACAAGACACCTGCTTAGCCTTTCAGCTGAAATTGCAATCAGCAGTGTTTGAAAGGCACAAGGCTGAAATCTATTCCTTTTTGAATGTGTGGTTCACAGTTTTGACAGCAGTGTGTTAGCATTTGAACAAAGTGCTGTAAATGCACAGTGTTGTGCAGGTTGTGGTTAAAGTCATGGGATAAGTGTGTAGAGTTTTGAAAACTGTGTTCAAGCAATGAAAAACGAACTAGAGTTTGTTCCACATGAACTGCTGCTGTGCAGACTGTAGTTAGAGTTTTGCACATGTGACTCCAGTTGTGTCCACTGTCGTTTAGCAATCAAAAAAAACTGTAATAAAATCCAAAAATAACACAAGAATATTAAATAACAACAACGAGGCGCTATACAGGGGGTACCGGTACCGAGTCACTGTGCGGGTGTACAGGTTAGTCAAGGTCATTTGTAAAGTCACTATGCATAGATAATAAACAGCGAGTAGCAGCAGTGTAAAAGCAAAGGGTGGCCAATTAATTCATTGTTCAGCAGTCTTATGGCTTGGGGATATAGTTTCTTAAGGAGCTGTTTGGTCCTAGACTTGGCATCAGTCTAGGACTTAGGTGACTGAAGTCTTTGACAATTTTTTGACACCACCTAGTATATAGGTCCTGGATGGCAGGAAGCTTGGCCCCAGTGATGTCCTGTCCAGTGATGTCCTTGGCCCCAGTGACGCACCCCCCCAGGAGACTGAAAATTTGGCATGGGTCCCCAGATCCTCCAAAACCTCTACAGCAGCACCATCGAGATCATCCTGACCGGTTGAATCACTGCCTGGTATGGCAACTGCTTGGCATCTGACCATAAGTCAGTACTGAGTGTACTGATTACTGATTACCACAACCACTGCACACACAGAGTATCCTCGCCCCTCACCACCACAACCACTATAAGGAATAGGTCCCCATTAACATCGACGGGGCTGAAGTGGAGCAGGTCGAGAGTTTCAAGTTCCTTGGTGTCCACAAGGAACTTGAGGCTATATATTGAGTTTGACCCATGCCAAATTTTCAGTCTCCTGGGGGGGTGCGTCACTGGGGCCAAGGACATCACTGGACAGGACATCACTGGGGCCAAGCTTCCTGCCATCCAGGACCTATATACTAGGCGGTGTAGCAGATTTTAATGCGAGTGTTGCGGTTGGGGATATGCTTGTGCTTCCCCAATGCTTGTGTTTCTAGTTCCGACAATGCAGTAATATCCAACGAGTAATCTAACCTAACAATTTCACAACAATTACTTTCACAACAATTAGGGCTGGCAATAGGGCTAGCTATAAAGTACACTCAGTAGTGACTTATGGTCAGATGCCAAGCAGTTGCCATACCAGGCGGTGATTCAACCGGTCAGGATGATCTCGATGGTGCTGCTGTAGAGGTTTTGGAGGATCTGGGGACCCATGCCAAATTTTCAGTCTCCTGGGGGGGAAAAGGTGTTGTCATGCCCTCTTCATAACTGTCTTGGTGTGTTTGGACCATGAGAGTTAGTTGGTGATGTGGACACCAAGGAACTTGAAACTCTCGACCTGCTCCACTTCAGCCCCGTCGATGTTAATGGGGACCTATTCCTTATAGTCCACTATCAGCTCATTTGTCTTGTCAGCAAACTTAATGATGGTGTTGGAGTCGTTCTTGGCCATGCAGTCGTGGGTGAGCAGGGAGTACAGGATGGGACTAAGTACGCACTCCTGAGGGGCACCAGTGTTGAGGATCAGCCTGGCAGATGTGTTGTTGCCTACCCTTACCATCTCGGAGTGGCCTGCCAGGAAGTCCAGTTGCAGAGGGAGGCGTTTAGTCCCAGGGTCCTTAGCTTAGTGATGAGCTTTGTGGGCACTATTGTGTTGAACACTGAGCTGTAGTCAATGAACAGCATTCTCACATAGGTGTTATTTTTGTCCAGGTGGGAAAGGCCAGCGTGGAGTGCGATTGAGATGGCGTCACCTGTGAATCTGTTGGGGCAGCATGTGAATTGGAATGGGTCTACGGTTTCCGGCATGATGGTGTTGATGTGCACCATGACCACCCTTTCAAAGCACTTCATGGCTACCAACGTGAGTGCTACAGGCAGTAATCATTAAAGCAGGTTACCTTCACTTTCTTGGGAACAGGGACTATGGTGGTCTGTTTGAAACATGTAGGCATTACAGACTCGGCCAGGTAGACCGCCTAGCTCAATCCCCCCCACAGCACAGACACAGCAGGCAAGTAGTCTCTTATATAACTGACACCACTCCCTCTTCAATACTGTAGGCTACCAGCACATTGTAGTACTCTCATATTCTGTTTCCTAACCTCCAAACTGCTTGCAGCTCTCTGTAGCTGTACAGCACACTTCTGCATTGCAGGGATGGGCACCAAGAGATGGGTAGAGTGGTAAGTGGCCTCGGTGAGCTGGATAGGACTGGCTATAGAGCTGGCTATAGGGCTGGCTAGTGCTGGCTATAGGGCTGGCATTAGGGCTAGCTATAAGGCTGGCTAAGGGCCTGGCTATAGGGCTGGCTATAGGGCTGGCTATAGGGCTGGCTATAGGACTGGCTATAGGGCTGGCTTGGGCTGGCTATAGGGCTAGCTATAAAGTTGGCTATAGGGCTGGCCATATGGCTGACTATAGGGCTGACTATAGGGCTGGCTAGGGCTGGCTATCAAATCAAATCAAATGTTATTTGTCACATACACATGGTTAGCAGATTTTAATGCGAGTGTTGCGAAATGCTTGTGCTTCTAGTTCCGACAATGCAGTAATATCCAACGAGTAATCTAACCTAACAATTTCACAACAATTACCTTATACACACAAGTGTAAATGAATTAATAAGAATATATACATAAAAAAATATATGAATGAGGGATGGTATAGAACAGCATAGGCAAGATGCAGTAGATGGTATAGAGTACAGTATATACATATGAGATGAGTAATGTAGGGTATGTAAACATTATATGAAGTGGCATTGTCTATAGGGCTGGCTATAGGGCTGGTTATAGGGCTGGCTATAGGGTTGGCTATAGGGGTGGCTATAGGGCTGGCTCGTGCTGGCTATAGGGCTGGTTATAGGGCTGGCTATAGGGCTGGCTATAGGGCTGGCTATAGGGCTGGCTAGTGCTGGCTATAGGGCTGGCTATAGGGCTGGCATTAGGGCTAGCTATGAGGCTGGCTAAGGGCCTGGCTATAGGGCTGGCTATAGGGCTGACTATAGGGCTGGCTATAGGACTGGCTATAGGGCTGGCTTGGGCTGGCTATAGGGCTGGCAATAGGGCTAGCTATAAAGCTGGCTATAGGGCTGGCTATAGGGCTGACTATAGGGCTGACTATAGGGCTGGCTAGGGCTGGCTATCAAATCAAATCAAATGTTATTTGTCACATACACATGGTTAGCAGATGTTAATGCGAGTGTTGCGAAATGCTTGTGCTTCTAGTTTCGACAATGCAGTAATATCCAACGAGTAATCTAACCTAACAATTTCACAACAATTACCTTGTACACACAAGTGTAAATGAATTAATAAGAATATATACATAAAAAAATATATGAATGAGGGATGGTATAGAACAGCATAGGCAAGATGCAGTAGATGGTATAGAGTACAGTATATACATATGAGATGAGTAATGTAGGGTATGTAAACATTATATGAAGTGGCATTGTCTATAGGGCTGGCTATAGGGCTGGTTATAGGGCTGGCTAGTGCTGGCTATAGGGCTGGTTATAGGGCTGGTTATAGGGCTGGCTATAGGGCTGGCTATAGGGCTGGTTATAGGGCTGGTTATAGGCCTGGCTATAGGGCTGGCTATAGGGCTGGTTATAGGGCTGGCTAGTGCTGGCTATAGGGCTGGCTATAGGGCTGGTTATAGGGCTGGTTATAGGGCTGGTTATAGGCCTGGCTATAGGGCTGGCTATAGGGCTGGTTATAGGGCTGGCTAGTGCTGGCTATAGGGCTGGCTATAGGGCTGGTTATAGGGCTGGCTAGTGCTGGCTATAGGGCTGGCTAGGGTTGGCTATAGCATGACATATATATTTCAATGGGGAAAGATTCTCCCCTATTCCCTTAAAAACACATTACCTTGTTTCTCTTCCCCATTATACTGTGCCACCTTCTGAGTTAGAATCACACGCTGTCTTGTGTCCTTCCCATTCTATTCAATACATGATCCTCATCTATGTGGAGAACAGAACCAATATTTGAAGGGGAAAGAGATGCCAGCCTAGGATGTCACGTCTCTTATCCACGGTGAAAATACAAAAACATGCCGACCGCAACTCCCACATTTGCAGCTGAAGTCAAGACATGTCACAGCAGGTTTTTGAGGGTGTTAAAATGCGGGTGTTTCTATGCGCCTCACAGGACACATTAAACCCCCTGAGCTGTGTCACGGTTCCCCTTCCCAGCTCTAGAAAACGAGGCTGGAATACACACACACACAAGCAGCATACAGTCAGGAGAAATCCTTGCAGAGATTACATCAGTCTAAACCTGATTAGCCTTCATACAGATTTAATCATAGCACCTCATAAAGTAGAGAATACGACAGGCTCTCACGGCTTTATAATGAGAAATCACTGAGTCAAGACATTTCAGATTGTGTAGTGACAGACACACACGCATGCTGTAGAAGAAAATGTGTCAATATATCCATATTTGATCGGTGCTACCCGAGAGACACTGGACACTGAGAGGGTGAAGGCCAGCTGGTACCCTATTTTGGCCTTGTGAACATTCACAAAGCCCTATAACCTGTCACATAGGTTCTGTATCAGCTCAACATAGAAAATATGGCATGTCTGAAAGATGATACAGAATACATCACTGACATTTTGGGTTCTTCCAGAGTAACCTTGGGACTGCTGAGCTCAGTGATTCATGTCTCTTAAAAAACGAGTGTGTTCTGAATGTGTCTGAGTACCTGAGAGAGAGAAAGAAAGAGAAATGGAAAGATAAAGAAAGACAGAAGGATAGTGAAGGAGGGGTGGATTGGCTTGGGGAGAGAAAGATATATAGTGAAAGACATGGATTGAAAAGGGGTGAGTGTGTGTTTCACTGCTTATTGAACGAGGAAGGGGAGTGAGTGGTGACAACCCTTGACATCAATCAGAGGGACTCGGAGTGAATACATTAGCTCTCTCTCTCTCAAGCACCGTGTCTGCCAGAGCTGACAGCCAATCATCTCACCCTATCTCTCTCCCACTTCTATCCCACGATGCCTCAGCAGGCGATGCCGTCAAACGTTCCCTCCAAACACGACGGCTCTCAAGGTGCAAAGACAGCAAACTGATTCCAGGTCCCCTAAAAGAAAGTACACCACTGTTCTCAGCGTGAATCTGAACCATGCACAGATACCCCTGTGAATACAACTAACAGCAACCGAATATACTATATTATGCCATTGTTTACAGAAAGAGAGATGGAAAGAGAGAGTGAGTGTGATAAAGGTCAAGTTTTAAAGCATGGGAAGGAGGAATCTGAATCCCAACTGTATTAAAGTTGCATGTGGAACATGTTTGCTTTGCCTGTCACAGAATGGTGTCAAGGCCAGTTTCTCTGTGTTTTCCGGGCATTAAATAATAAATTATACTGAACAAAAATATAAACGCAACATGTAAATTGTTGGTCCCATGTTACATGAGCTGAAATAAAAGATGCCAGAAATGTTCCATACGCACAAAAAACACATTTCTCTCAGATTTTGTGCACACATTTGTTTACATCCCTGTTAGTGAGCATTTCTCCTTTTCCAATATAATCCATCCACCTGACAAGTGTGGTATATCAAGAAGCTGATTACACAGCATGATCATTACACAGGTGCACCTTGTGCAGGGGAAAATAAAATACCACTCTAAAATGTGCAGTTTTGTCACACAACACAATGCCACAGATGTCTCAAGTTTTGAGGGAGCGTGCAATTGGCATGCTGACTGCAGGAATGTTCACCAGAATGTCCACCAGAGAATTGAATGTTAATTTATCTTCCATAAACCACCTCCAATGTCATTTTAGAGAATTTGGCAGTAAGTCCTGTCATGGTTCCTTCGGGCACCAGAGGGTGGAAGAGTCCGCCCTAGAGACTGTGTTTTACTCAGGTGTTTCTTATCATTTCATTTTTGTTTCCCCTTTAAAGCAAGGTGTGTTTTCTGTTCCCTTTGTTAGTTCAATAGTTCAGTTTCCTGTTTCCCCGCATGAGTTTTGATTGTCGTTGTTTGTTGTTGTGAGTTTTGCTGTATTGTTACGTTATCCATTTTTTCCAAGTAAAGTATTTATATTTTTCCAAGCCGCTGATTCCTGGTTCAATTTCTGCTCTTCAGTTCACTCTACCCAGCCACAAGCCCAACAGGCCTCACAACCGCACATCCGGCTTCTTCATCAGCGGGATTGTCTGAGACCAGCCACCTGGACAGCTGATGAAACTGAGGAATATTTATGTCTGTAATAAAGCAATTTATTTGTGCTTCGATTGGCTCAGAGTACTTTAACTCATGGGGACACTACGTCACCACCAAGGGTAGAGTTAGAGAATTCAAGCCCCTTGGGTGCTGCCATGAGTTGATGCGAAGTGCCCATCCAAAAAGTCTCAAGGTCATTGGCCACAGATAAAATTATGTCAAATCACGTTATATCTACAGTAGCTTTGATTGGACTGATTATGTCAACATCATACTTTGAAAATCTTAGCTATCAAATCAAAGTTTATTTGTCACGTGCGCCGAATACAACAGGTGTAGACCTTACAGTGAAGTGCTTACTTACAGGCTCTAACCAATGGTGCCAAAAAAGGTATTAGGTGAACAATAGGTATGTAAAGAAATAAAACAACAGTAAAAAGACAGGCTATATACAGTAGCGAGGCTATAAAAGTAGCGAGTCTACATACACACAATGCAAATAGTCCGGGTAACCATTTGATTACCTGTTCAGGAGTCTTATGGCTTGGGGGTAAAAACTGTTAAGAAGCCTTTTTGTTCTAGACTTGGCACTCTGGTACCGCTTGCAATGCGGTAGTAGAGAGAACAGTCTATGACTGGGGTGGCTGGGGTCTTTGACAATTTTCAGGGCCTTCCTCTGACACCGCCTGGTGTAGAGGTTCTGGATGGCAGGCAGCTTAGCCCCAGTGATGTACTGGGCCATACGCACTAGCCTCTGTAGTGCCTTGTGGTCAGAGGCCGAGAAATTGCTGTACCAGGCAGTGATGCAACCAGTCAAGATGCTCTCGATGTTGCAGCTGTAGAACCTTTTGAGAATCTCAGGACCCATGCCAAATCCTTTTAGTTTGCTGAGGGGCAATAAGCTTTGTCGTGCTAGCAGTCATCATCATGAATCAAGTCGACAATCTATTGGCAAATACTTTTTAATCCTTGTCATATGAAGAGAAATAATGAAGAGAAATTATAGATCAAACACATCGGTGCTCATCAGCCATTGGACATAAACATTACACAACAAGTTGGAAATCGCAAATTCAACAATCAGTAGTTTGGAAGGAGTCAGTGGCTAACTGCGAGCATTGCAAAGCAATCACTAGCCGGCTATTCAGTGGAGTGGCTGTATGGTCCCAAGTCTGGGATTAAGCGTCTCTTTTCCAAGCTTAAAATAATACACATTCAACATTGGCCATGTTGTCAATGAAGCATGATTTGTGCTGCTCTCAAAACAACTGTTAATTCAGAACTGGGAAATCTGACTTCAGTGAGTTCAAGAAAACTGGGAACTCAGGAAAAAAACTAGCTCAGACTGGGAAAATACATTTTGAACGGTCATCCAACTCGGAATTGTAAATCCAGAACTCGGGCCTCTTTCTAGAGCTACAACCTGAAGATCACTGATGTCATCATGATTCAACCTTGTTTTTTTCAGAGTTCCCAGT
This sequence comes from Oncorhynchus masou masou, assembly GCF_036934945.1. NCBI lineage: Eukaryota > Metazoa > Chordata > Actinopteri > Salmoniformes > Salmonidae > Oncorhynchus > Oncorhynchus masou. Next base: position 74,959,351 of record NC_088220.1, read on the forward strand.
TGTCTTGAGAGTAGCATAAATCCAGAGAATGCCAGACTTTTATGACAAAATTTGTGTGTATGTTGTGTGTATGTTGTGTGGAAAGCTGTTAGTAACTCATGTGCTTCACCCTAATAATTTGGTATATGTTCCCCTCTTAATTTCACCTACTGTTCTGACATGGTGGTGCACATGTAGCCTATAACCTGTTTTAGAGAAATGTAATCATTGAATATTGTAAGAGCTTTCGTTGTCTGCTTAAATGCCCCCTTTTATTTATCCTACAGTTCTGACTTTGTGTACAGGGAGAACACTGTAGGAACGGCCCATGTTCTGAATTCTGTCGCTGTACATTTCAAAAGTGCTGAACAAATAGTTATATGTCTGTCCTCGCTCATTCATTAATGTCTCAATCGAAATGACGGATTGCCTCTTATCCACTTGTCGTACCCTTACGCCATAGTTTGTACATCTCAATTGTCAGCAGAAACCACATTTGTTTAAGCAAGTCAGCTATATCAGTTCTGTTTTTTAAAAGACAATAATGAGGCTGAATGAACTGTTTCGCTGCCAGACAAGGCTCCGCTGATAGCCAGGGGTTGGCATGTATCATTTGCTGGCATGTATCAAACATTTTGTTGTTGTTGTTGCCCCAGCAAGACTTACATGCTAAAACCGCCACTGGTCATGTGAAATCTATAGATAAGGGCCGAACGAATTTATTTCAAATAACTGATTTCCTTATATGAACTGTAACTCACTAAAATCATTAAAATTGTCGCATGTTGTGTTTATATTCTTATTCAGTACACATCCCATTTCCTCCTACGACAGCACATAGCTCTGTGACAGCCATATCGGTGACATGATGTCAGCGAGTTGTATTCAAAAACTGCCAAGACTCCAGACATATAATAAGAAATATTATATATACAGTACCAGTCAAAAGTTTGGACACACCTACCCATTCCAGGGTTTGTATTTGTTTATACTATTTTCTACATTGTAGAATAATAGTAAAGACATCAAAACTATTAAATAACACATATGGAAGCATGTTGTAACCAAAAAAGTTTTAAACATATCCAAATATATGTTATATTTGTGATTCTTTAAAGTAGCCACCCTTTGCCACTTCTGGATCGTCTTGGGTGTATGCTTAGGGTTGTTGCCCTGTTGGAAAGTGAACCTTGGCCTCAGTCTGAGGTCCTGAGCAGGTTTTCATAAAGGATCTCTGTGTACTTTGCTCCTTTCATCTTTCCCTCAATGCTGACTAGTCTCCCAGTCCCTGATACTGAAAAACATCCCAACAGCATGATGCTGCCACCAGCATGCTTCACCACAGGGATGGTGCAAGGGTTCCTCCAGACATGACACTTGGCATTCAGGCCAAATAGTTAAATCTTGGTTTCATCAGACCAGAGAATCAAGTTTCTCATTGTTTGAGTACTTTAGGTGCCTTTTGGCAAACTCCAAGCAGGCTGTCATGTGCCTTTTACTGATGAGTGGCTTCCATCCTGCCACTCTACCATAAAGGCCTAATTGATGGAGTGCTGCATAGATGGTTGTCCTTCTGGAAGGTTCTCCCATCTCCACAGAGGAACTCTGGAGCTCTGTCTTGGTTACCTCCCTGACCAAGGCCTTTCTCCATCGATTGCTCAGTTTGGCCGGGCTGCCAGCTCTAGAAAAGTCTTGGTGGTTCCAAATTTCTTCCATTTAAGAATGATGGAGGCCACTGTATTCTTGTGGACCTTCAATGCTGCAGACATTTTTTAGTACCCTTCTCCAGATCTGTGCCTTGACACAATCCTGTCTTGGCGCTCTACGGACAATTCCTCTTGACCTCATGGCTTGATTTTTGCTCTGAAATGCACTGTCAACTGTGAGACCTTACATGGACAAGTGTGTGCCTTTCCAAATTATGTCCAATCAATAGAATTTACCACAGGTACACTCCAATCAAGTTGTAGAAACATCATAAGGATGATCAATGGAAACAGGATGCACCTGAGCTCAATTTCAAGTCTCATAGCAAAGGGTTTAAATACTTATGCATTTTAAATACACATTTCTAAAAACCTGTTTTCGCATTGCAATTATGGGGTATTGTGTGTAGATTGATGGGATTTCATTTAAAAAAAAATCCATTTTAGAATAAGGCTTTAACTTCACAGAACGTGGAAAAAGTCAAGGGGTCTGAATAGTTATATATATATATATATATATATATATATATATATATATATATATATATATATATATATATATATATATATATATATATAAATAAATATGCATGCTGATGAAGGAAATACACAACCGGTCAAAAGTTTTAGAACACCTAATCATTCAAGGGTTTTACTTTATTTTTACTATTTTCTACATTGCAGAATAATTGTGAAGACATGAAAACTATGAAATAACGAATATGGGATCATGTAGTAACTTAAAAAAGTGTTAAATCAAAATATATTTTATATTTGTGATTCTTCAAATAGCCACCCTTCGCCTTGATGACACCTTCGCACACTCTTTGCATTCTCTCAACCAGCTTCACCTGGAATCAGATCAGAGGCAATAGAAATGGCCAGGGATGTTCTCTCGATAAGTGCATGAAAACATGCAGGACCGTTTTTCTGTCAAAATGTAACGAGATATTTTGGGTGTCAGAGAAAATGTATGGTGTAAAAAGTACAAACTTTTCTTTAGGAATGTAGTGAAGTAAAGGTAAAAGTTCACAAAAATATAAACAGAAAAGTATGGACACCGCAAAAACTACTTAAATAGTACTTTGAAGTATTTTTTCTAAGTACTTTACACCACTTCTGATGATACTGTATGCATCTCAACCCTATACAAGTCTACTTCAGAGACACCATATCCTTTAAACTAAATGAGTCTCTATAGTGGCTAGCAGGTGGACACTGTGCTCATAATGCACATTGACAATAGCTTTGACCTTGAGGAATAAATAAAGGGGAGGTGCTGGCGAATGTGCAAAAGAGGTTCATGACAGGCCCCAGTTAATGAGTCTGTGTGTGATTGTCAGAAAAGTACAGTTGTATTCTCTAATGCAGAAAAGTGGCAAATAGGTAGTTTAGAAAAAGCATTACTTTCATTACCTTGCCCCCCCCCCCCCCCCCCTCCTCACCTCCTCTGTCCTGTGCTTAATGACTGCCTCTCCAAAAGGGCTGTTTATGCTAATGTTGTCCATTATCTGTAAGGGAAAGGGCAGAGCGGTTGAGACAATAACCTGGCTGACATTGAGATCCTTCTCCCTCTTCTCTCTCCCTCCTCCTCCCTCTCCCATCTTCTCTCTCTGTCTTTCTCAGTCTCCCACCTTCTCTCTCCCTCGTCTCTCTCTCTTTTTCTCCTTCCTCTCTCTTGCTCGTCCCTCGCTCTATGCTAGGGGCTGAAGGATTCATAAAGGCCGACACAAAAGAGTAGCGTCACGGGCGTCTCCTCAACACAGTATTATGACTGGAACACCTATTAGGAGCACAAAGACACTAATGTGAGTCACATATCAGCCCACTGATGGGCTGCTGGAGGGGAGAGGAGAGCTCCTTATGTACACGCTCCTTGTGTATGCAAACACACTGAGTGCTGAGATTACAAAAGAGATTACAGATGCTCAAACATGACATTTGAACACTGAAGAGCCAAAAAGGTCTCTGTCTATTACAGTGGCAATGTAAACACAAACTATCACTTTATCACCGCGTCGGGGCAGCCCTCTGTGATTTCACATCTAAGTGTTTTTCATCAGAATGACACACTATGCCCAGTCAGGCTCCAGATACATAGCACAATTTGTTTTTCTTCTAAATGGCCTACATTTTCTTTCCAATACTATAATCAGTGAAGTGAAACCATCCATTTCTGCCCTCCCACTTCTTCCAGATAGCAGCCGTCTACGAGTGACAACAATCGATTTTGATCAGAGAAATATTATTGGGCAGTTGCGCAGATCACAAACTCAAGCAGACAGGTTTTTTATCAAGTATGGACGGTTATAAAATGTCAAGAGCTTGTTAGTGGTTTGTCTGATTCTGAGTATCCTACTGTACCTTCACTACCCCAAGTAATTTGTGCACAAATACAAAACTAATCTGTTAACTCATGATTTCTGAGCAACTTTATAAGCTTTGGGTTGATCAATGTTTTCGATGGGTTGTTCAACAATGTGTGTTGAGTTGACAAGTGACAGGTTTTGCCAGATTAACTGAAACAATATTATTGAGTGGAAAGACAATACAAATCAAAATACTTTTTATCTTGTGTGGAAAAATTCCAGATTCCAGAACAATAGTAAGTGGAAGCTGTGGAGACATCACTGTTGTTGGTCGGTTTGATCTGAGATTTCTCTGGTGTATCCATCAGCTTGTATCCGTCAGCTCGTTTTTACCTTTAATATGAATTCTCACGGTAACTGGTGCCGAGCTGCCAAACCTTTTTTTTTCACTACATTGAAGATCATAGATTTGTACATCCCAAATACCCCAGCTGCCTTCCTTTTCAACCAGACCAGAATCTCGCCGTTGTGAGGTACCTGGGAAGCAAGAACAGAAGGTAATGGCCTGGTGAGAAGACCGTTTGGACCGTGTATCCTGGTTTGTGTTCACTTCTACTCTAATAAGCCGCTGAGGCTTTCTAGTCCTGTTCGCTGTTACTTATGTTAAATTGGCACCACTAATTTCACCATGTGAAGCACATAATGTTACAGAACGTTCAGAAAGAAACTGATTCTGAAGAACAGAGATGCTTCACAGGTGTAGCACATGGGGATGTTTGAAACTTACTCCTCAGCATGACATAGCTGTTACAATTGTTCAATAAACCAGTAGTCTCATTTCTCAATTAAAATGGCTCAATGTATTCTCATTTACCATCACTCTTTTAAACTCGACAGTATGAATTACATGACAAAACCCTTTTTAAATGCACCATGTATCCCCCTATGTATTATCACCATTATTATTATTGTATATATTTGTATATAGTGTTCCTATATTTATTATATATTTAATTCCTATAAATATGCAAACTCATCATAATAACAAATAAAACATGTTTAACCTTGTATTAATTCGTATTTAGTGCTTCAATCCGGGTGTACACTACATAATTATGGCCACGATTTAGAGACAAAATCCCCATGTTGTTGCCTATTAGGCGCGCGCAGCAGTCACTGACGGTTGTTTAACTTGAGCTCGTCAAAGACGCAATCTAAGGGCTACCGATCTCATCTTTGAGCAGTCCCAGACATTGCATTCGACCAAACGTAAAGTGTCAAATCGTTCCATCTCTCAAGTTCACAAGCAATGTTATTAAATTCAAAATGTTGGCTAGAAATTTGTAGTCTGTTTGGCGAGCGTGAATATCTAACTGAACGTTTATGAGGCTGATTTGAGCGACAGCTCGTGGTTACAGCGTGGTATGGAGAATCCTCACGACCAAATGAAGAATCTTGCAGTGTATGATGCCCATCTGTGCCAGGAAGCACGAGTGACTTGGTCTATAAAAATGTGGTCAGATGAAGCAGATGCTAAACTACAGAACTGTTTTGCTATCACATAAAACATTTGAATTGTTTTAAAACAAATTTGCTACTGATTAAATAACACACAGTAACATTCTGACATGAAGAAATACATTCGAAATCACATTCATGCCTGAAATACATAAATAAATCACACAGATGTATGTAGCTTTAGCTTCAAGTCACTTGTAATTAGTGAGCTGAGAACCCCCATGCGCCCCTATAGGGATTCCTAGCTATAACCAATCGAATAACCACTCAAATAGAGCACACAGAACTTACTGTCAACATTCAGAAAAATAATAGCATATTTCTTACTTATACACTTTATGTTTCTATATTATTATTTTGTTATTATTAAGGCACATTTAATTATATCACATTCGCGCCAGGCATGGGCCAAATCAAGAGGAAGTGGTATTTGCTAAGCAAGCAGCTTGACGTCCTTTACACTAGCATGCAGAATAAGCAATCACATCAACTCTATATATTGTACCAAGTGGACAATCCCCACAGTTATCACTCTATCTGTTTGTGGAATGACCTCTGTCTGTGTTTCATTTGAACAGCATGGTAGAATGCTAATGTAGGACACTGGACACAGCAGTGTTTGGAGTTTCTTCGAGCTTACGTACAGTATGGGTGCAAGCAGGAAGTGTTGAGTCAGGGTGTGTGTGACTGTGTGACTGTGTTAGGTACTGTGTGACTGTGTTAGGTACTGTCTGACTGTGTTTATTATGGGTGACTTCCTTAGGTCATGCGTGACTGCAGGTTAGGTATGCAGAGTGCACAGAACACCTATCTCTAGTGTACAGACACAAGTTTAGTCAACTTCTGCTGTGTTTGCAGAAAGGGTTGAAATGGTAGTTCATTGGCTCAACAGAGAGTGTTAGAGATGAGTACCACGGCCACACTGAATCTGCTGTTGTTGTCAACACAAAGGCTTATTGGAGATTTCCACCAACAGCAACCAGGCAAACAGCGACAAGAGATGATAAGCACAGTGTTTATACCCCCGACACTCTCCACTTCGTCACAATTCACTATAGTCCAAGAGGATTAATTGTTCTACATTAGCATTTCCTCACCACTTCTAGAGCCGTTATCAGGTGATCTCAACCTCTTAGCAATTTCCGTTTTGTCAGGCGTGTTTGTGGAAGTCGAACGCCTCGCAGTCGCCACTGCCGAGTGCAGAGATACCAGGTCCACCTTCCAGACCACTGCAGAGTGCAGAGACACCAGGCCCACCTTCTAGACCACTGCCCAGTGCAGAGACACCAGGCCCACCTTCCAGACCACTGCCGAGTGCAGAGATACCAGGTCCACCTTCCAGACCACTGCCCAGTGCAGAGACACCAGGCCCACCTTCCAGACCACTGCCCAGTGCAGAGACACCAGGCCCACCTTCCAGACCACTGCCCAGTGCAGAGACCCCAGGCCCACCTTCCAGACCACTGCCCAGTGCAGAGACACCAGGCCCACCTTCCAGACCACTGCCCAGTGCAGAGACACCAGGCCCACCTTTCTTCTCTTATTTTCTATTCCATTGAAACGAGCAGAGAAATAACTAAATGATGAGTGTTTGATGATGTTTTCTTCTGTCTAAGTTTAGACCAATCCCAGATACAAACTTCAGTCATTGTTCACAACAAATCCAATACCACCTGATTATTGATGGTTGTTATCGACATCAAACAGTGAAAAAAAACATCCATCAACAGAAGCAGATAGCTTACCAGTTAATTCTAGTTGCACAAAAACTGGCTGCACATCAAGAGCTACAAGTTTTCCTCAGATGATGAAAAATACTCTCATTGGCACAGAAAATGATTGACAGCTCTTGGCAGTCCCACCCATCTTGGGTATGAGCCATCAAGTATCTTGTCTTGCTTGCCGGGCTCATGGCTCTCTGCCCATGATGGCTTGTGTCAGAAACACAGAGGTGCTGGTAAGAGTCTACACTCTTAGAAAAAAAGGGTTCCAAAAGAGTTTGTCGGCTATCGCTATAGGAGAACCCTGTTTGCTTCCAGGTAGAAGCCTTTTGGTTCCAGGTAGAACTCTTTTGGGGTTCCATGTAGAACCCTCTATGAAAAGGGTTCTACATGGAACTCAAAAAGTTTCTACCTGGAACCAAAAGTGTTCTATGTGGAACCAAAGAGTATTCTTTAAAGGGTTATCCTATGGGGACAGCCAAAGAACCGTTTATGATTCTAGATAGCATATTTTTTTTCTAAGAGTGTACCATTTACCCAGCATCACTATGTGTGTTACTGTTGTGCACAGCTTGTGGTCCTGTGGTTTAAGCCAAGGCAAACAGTAGCACATCAGAGATAATATGGTGATAAAGAACCAGGTCAGGTCTGGATGGTCACGTTTACTCCTGTCACCTCATACATAATAGAAAGAGAGAGAGAGAGCGATGGAGAGAGTCTATAGAGAGAGAGAAAGAAATAAGGAGCGTGTGTGTGCATGTGAGTGAGGAGTGATCTCTGGCCCTGTCGGTCCATCGGTCGGCCTGGTCCACTGTGCTAATGATCCTAGTGTGTCTGATTTGATGTGCTACATGCTTTGGCCTGGCAGGTGGGAACGGTCCCCATGGCGCCCACAGCCGCTTGAACTGCCGAGCTAATATCAGCCAGTTTCTGCTGCTGCCTCCCTCTGATAACACACTCCAGGCACCACTGACCAGCCGCACAGGAATACCAGCCAATCTGAATAGGAGAAATATCTCCACTTTAGAAAAAACAAGGGAAGAGATACAGGAAGAGAGAGAGAAGGAGGAGAGAGATAGAGAGACAGGGATTTTTTTTAAAGAAAGAAAGAAAGAATTAAAGAAAGAGAAACAAATGAAAGGAAGAAAGAAAGAAAGAAATAATGAAAAAAGAAGGAAAAAAAGAATGAAAAAATGAAAGGAAGAAAGAAGGAAGTGGTTCCCTCGTTTCTGTTGAGGCATGCAGGCATTGAAAACAGAAAGTGTCATGTTTAACTTGACAGTTTAATCAAAGTCAAAAGGTATTTGATATCAAGAGAGGATGAGAAACGAAAGGCATGAGACTCCACAAATGATGTTTGAAAATGGAGCCTACTGAATGGCTGCCGTTGAGCAAGCTCCGACCCAGCTCTGCTATTTTGTGATTATTTTGTTGTTTATTTTTACTGTATTTTCACGAAATGTGTCCTCTATGATTTCTTAAATCGGACAATAAGTTTTTAACATCAGATCGGCACCTACTTCCCACAATTCCGGCTTCAACTTCAACCTCATCTGCCCTGGGCTCCCTCTGTAATTCTGACCCAATTTTTGGGCTACCCAAAAGGAAACGCTGGCATTACAGAGGCAAGGGGGAGGGGGATCCTGGTGAGATTAAGGTGAAGGGAAAACCGGCTACCTCTTCCCTCCATTCTACTGATACAGTCACTTGATAATAAGATGGATTTGCTGCCAACTGCAATATTTTTTACTTTAATGAAACATGGCTCTCAGACAAGATACCTCCCATGGCTATCCAACTTGATGGATTCTCCCTTCACTGTGCGGACAGGACAGAGGAGTCTGGGAAATCGAGGGTGGGTTCCTCTTCATCAACACCAACTGGTGTTCTAACTCCAGCACAGTGGAACAGTCGACCCACTGTTCACCCATCTTGGAATACCTGATGGTCAAATGCCGACCCTTCTAACTCCTGAGGGAGTTTTCAGCTGTTATTGTGACTGTTGGATACGTTCCACCTCAAGACAAGAAAAATAACAAGCTGCCGCATAACGAACTATACAAAGTTATAAACAAGCAAAAAAAACTATATACAGAGGCTGCTTTTTTGGTTGCTGGCAATTTTAATTCCGTGTCGGTAAGACATGTGATGCCCAAATTCCATCAACACGTCTCCAACACCACGAGGGCCAACAAAGTCCTAGACCACTGTTATTCTACCCACAAGCAAGCATACAAGGCCTCCCTCATCCGCCATTCGGCAAATCAGTTCATGACTCTGTACTCCTGCTTCCTGTATACAAAGCAGAAACGCAAACAGGAAGTACCTGTGAGTCACTCCATTGAGAAATGTTTACCAGAATCAGAGATTATGCTTCAGGACTGCTTTGCTAGCGCCTATTGGAATATGTTAAGAAATTTGGAAATGCATCGGCAGTGTTGTCATCACGGTGAAGGTTTGCTGCTTCCCCAATCAAATGCCCTAGGTTTGCGTTAAGCTAAAGGACAGGGTTACCGCAGACAGAGCTATCATAGACAACCCTGAGGCTACGTCCGAGGACAGGAATAAGTACAAGAAGACCTCTGTAGATTCATCAAATGAGCTAAAGGGTAATATAGGAATAAGATCGAATCATACTGCACAGACTGACACCCGCCGCATGTGGCAGGGACTACAGTCAGTTACGGATTACAAAGGACGACCCAACCGTGATCTACCCAACGATGCCTCTACCAGACGAACACAACGTTTTTTATGCACACTTTGACAACAGCAACATTGTGTCGGGTGTGAGGGCCGTCACCCAGATAATTGGATGATTTCGCTCTCCGAGGCCAACGTGAGAAATATCTCCAATCAGGTCAACGCCCGCAGGGGCACGGGGCTCGACAGTATTCCAGGGCACCTTCTCAGAGCATGCACAGAACAGCTGGCAGGCATATTCATGGTAATTTTCATTCTGTAATCGCCACATGTTTTAAGACGACCACCATCATCCCTGTTCCCAACAACTCTAAGGCTTCATGCCACAATGATTACCACCCTGTAGCACTCACTTCTGTAATCTTGACGTGCTATGAGAGGCTGGTTATGGCACACATTAACTCCACCCTCCCAGACACCCTACACCCACTCCAATTTGCATACCGCCCAACAGATCCATAGATGACACAATTTCAATTGCGCTCCACACTGCCCTCACCAACTTATATAAGATGAACACCTATGTGAGAATTCTGTTCATTGACTACAGCTGAGAATTCAACACTATCGTCCCCTCCAAGCTCATCACCAAGCTAAGAACTCTGGGTCTGAACAACTCCCTCTGCAACTGGATCCTAGACTTCCTGACGGGCCGACCCCAAGTGGTGAGGTTAGGCAACATTTTCTCTGCCACGATGACCCTCAACCCTGGGTCCCGACAGTGGTGTGGGCTTAGTCCCCTCCTGTACTCCCTGTTCACCCACGACAGGCTGGCCACACGACTCCAACACCATCATCAAGTTTTCTGACAACATGATCACCGGTGACGGTGAGTCAGCCTACAGGGAGGAGGTCAGTGTCCTGGCATTGTGGTGCCAGAGCAACAACCTCTCCCTCAACGTCAGTAACACCAAGGAGCTGATCGTGGTCTACAGGAAACGGGGGGTGAGCACGCCCCCATCCACATCGACGGGGCCGAAGTGGAGCAGGTCAAAGGCTTCCATTTCCTCAGTGTCTAAATAACTAAATATTTAGAATAGTCCAAACACACAAGCACAGTCGTGAAGAAGGCACGACAGAGCCTCTTCCCCTCAGAATTTTGGCATGGGCCCTCAAAACCTCACATTTTTTTACAGCTCTACCATTGTGAGCATCTTGACTGGCTGCATCACCGCCTGGTATGGCAATATCACCACCCTTGATCGAACGGCGCCACAGAGGGTGATGCTGTCACGCCCTGGTGAAATATATTATGTTTATCTTCATTTCTTTGGTCAGGCCAGGGTGTGACATGGGTTATTGTGGTGTGTTTTTGTCTTGGGGTTTTGTGGGGTGTCTAGCATAGTCTATGGCTGCCTGAGGCGGTTCTCAATCAGAGTCAGCTGATTATCATTGTCTCTGATTGGGAACCATATTTAGGCAGCCATATTCTTTGAGTGTTTTGTGGGTGATTGTTCCTGTCTCTGTGTTTGCACCAGATAGGGCTGTTTTCGTTTTTTTGTACGTTTGTTATTTTGTTAGTTTATTGTGTTTAGTTTCCGTATTAAATAAAATGAATCACAACTACTCTGCATTTTGGTCCGCTCCTCCTTCCCACAACGAAAGCCGTGACAGATGCAGATAGTCCAGTACATCACTGGGGCCGAGCACCCTGCCATCCAGGACATCTATATCAGGCGGTGTGGAAGGAAGGCCCGGAAAATCGTTAAAGACCCAAGCCATAGACTATTCTCCATGCTTCCGCATGGCAAGTGGTACCGGTGGCTCTTGAACAACTTCTATCCCCAAGCATTAAGGATGATACATAGCTAATAAAATAGCTGCATGGACTGTCTGAGTTGACTTTGTATCTTTATTGACCTTTTATTCTTATATCTTTGTACACTCACCGGACCCTACACATTCACTCCATCATCTGCTCACTCACACATAATATGTACATACATTTATCCTGACTCTATACACACCCACTCACAAGCAAGTTGCTGCCACTCTGTTCATCTTATGTACTGTTGCTTGCACCTATACTCCAAGGGCTCTCGAGTGGCATAGTGGTCTAAGACACCTCAGTGCAAGAGGTGTCACTGTAGTACCTGGTTTGAATCCAGGCTGCATCACATCTGGTTGTGATTGGGAGTACCGTAGGGCGATGCAGGATTGGCCCAGCGTCGTTTGGATTTGGCCGGGGTCGGCCGTCATTGGAAATAAGAATTAGTTCTTAACTGACTTACCTAGTTAAATAAAAAAATATACAATACATGTTTAACTCCATCACTCCAGAATCCTTGCACATTGTAAATATGGTATTGGAACTGACCCTGTATATAGTATGCTTACTAACTTATTGTGTTCTTAAAGTCTATTGTGTTTTTTCTATTATTACATTGTTATTGATTATTGAATTGTTGGGTTTTGAGTTAGCAAGAAAGGCATTTCACTGTACTTGTGCACTTTACATTACAACTTGGAACTTGATAAGTAGCACAGGGCCATGGAGAGGCTGAGACACACAAAGTCAGAATGAAAGAGAATGGAAAAGATGAAAAGAAAGAGAGTCAAGGGTGGGGGAGACACAAAGAAAGAGAGAGAGGGGGGGGGTGAGAGCGAGAGAGAACTTTTTGGAACTTTTGTGTGTATAATGTTTACTGTTCATTTTTAGTGTATAATGTTAATGGTTCATTTTTATTTCACTTTTGTTTATTAACTATTTCACTTGCTTTGACAATGTAACATTTCCCATGCCAATAAAGCCCTTCAATTGAATGGAATTGAATAGAGAGTGAGGTGAGATACAGAAAGGAAGACAGAGAGAGAGATAGAGCGGGGTTGAGAGAGAGCACGATAGAGAGGGAGACGGGGGTGAGATACAGAAAGGAAGACAGAGAGCGGGAGAGAGGAGGTGAGATACCGAAAGGAAGACAGAGAGAGAGCGAGAGAGAGTGAGAGAGATAGAGAGAGGGAAGGGGGGTGAGAGAGCGCAATAGAGAGAGAGAAAAAGAGGAGGTGAGATACAAAAAGGAAGACAGAGAGAGAGAGAGAGAGAGAGAGAGAGAGAGAGCAAGAAAGGGGGTGAGAGAGCGAGTGGTAGGGAGAGGGGGGGTGAGAGAGGTACAGTTGAAGTCGGAAGTTTACATACACCTTAGCCAAACACATTTAAACTCAGTTTTTCACAATTCCTGACTTTTAATCCCAGTAAGAATTCCCTCTTTTAGGTCAGTTAAGATCACCACTTTATTTTAAAAATGTAAAATATCAGAATAATGGTGGAGAGAATGATTTTTTTCATATTTTATTGATTTCATCACATTCCCAGTGGGTCAGAAGTTTACATACACTCAATTAGTATTAATTATTTAACTTGGGTCAAATGTTTCGGGTAGCCTTCCACAAGGTTCCCACAATAAGTTGGGTGCATTTTGGCCCATTCCTCCTGACAGAGCTGGTGTAACTGAGTCAGGTTTGTAGGCCTCCTTGCTCGCACATGCTTTTTCAGTTCTGCCCACAAATGGTCTATGGGATTGAGGTCAGGGCTTTGTGATGGCCTCTCAAATACCTTGACTTTGTTGTCCTTAACCCTTGTTGTCCTTTTGCGACCAAGCTTTAACTTCCTGACTGATGTCTTGAGATGTTGCTTCAATATATCCACATAATTTTCCATCCTCATGTTGCCATCTATTTTGTGAAGTGCACCAGTCCCTCCTGCAGCAAAGCACCCCCAAAACATGATGCTGCCACTCCCGTGCTTCACGGTTGGGATGGTGTTCTTCGGCTTGCAAGCCTCCCCCTTTTCCCTCCAAACATAACGATGGTCATTATGGCCAAACAGTTCTATTTTTGTTTCATCAGACCAGAGGACATTTCTCCAAAATTACAATCTTTGTCCCATTGTGCAGTTGCAAACCATAGTCAGGCTTTTTTATGGTGGTTTTGGAGCAGTGACTTCTTCCTTGCTGAGCTGCCTTTCAGGTTATGTCGATATAGGACTCGTTTTACTGTAGATATAGATACCTTTGTACCTGTTTCATCCAGCATCTTCACAAGGTAATTTGCTGTTGTTCTGGGATTGATTTGCACTTTTCGCGCCAAAGTAACTTCATCTCTAGGAGACAGAATGCGTCTCCTTCCACAGTGGTATGATGACTCCGTGGTCCCATGGTGTTAATACTTGCGTACTATTGTTTGTACAGATGAACGTGGTACCTTCAGGTGTTTGGAAATTGCTCCCAATAATGAACCAGATTTGTGGAGGTCTACAATTCTTTTTCTGAGGTTTTGGCTGATTTCTTTTGATTGTCCCATGATGTCAAGCAAAGAGGCACTGAGTTTGATGGTAGGCCTTGAAATACATTCACAGGTACACCTCCAATTGACTCAAATGATGTCAATTAGCCTATCAGAAGCTTCTAAAGCCATGACATCATTTTCTGGAATTTTCCAAGCTGTTTAAAAGCACAGTCAACTTAGTGTATGTAAACTTCTGACACACTGGAATTGTGATCCAGTGAATTATAAGTGAAATAATCTGTCTGTAAACAATTGTTGGAAAAATGTGTGTCATTGTCACGCCCTGACCTTAGAGATCCTTATTATTCTCTATGTTTGGTTAGGTCAGGGTGTGACTTGGGTGGGAAATTCTATGTTTTCTGTTTCTTTGTTTTGGCCGAGTGTGGTTCCCAATCAGAGGCAGCTGTCTATGCTGTCTCTGATCAGGGATCATACTTAGGCAGCCCTTTTTCCCACCATTAGGATGTGGGATCTTATTTTCTGTTTAGTGTCTTAGCCTGACAAAACTGTGCTCGTTAGGTTTCACTTTTATTTATGTTATTTTGTTTGAGTGTTTTTTGAATAAAATAATCATGAACACTTTCCACACTGCGCTTTGATCTACTCTTCCTACCACCAGTGAGAGGCGTTACAGTCATGCATAAAGTAGATGTCCTAACCCGACTTACCAAAACTATAGTTTGTTAACAAGAAATTCGTGGAGTGGTTGAAAAATTAGATTTAATGTCTCCAACCTAAATGTATGTAAACTTCTGACTTCAACTGTATATATACAGTATATATATATAGAGAGAGAGGTGAGAAACAATAAGGAAGAAAGAGACGATGAGAGAGAGCGAGAGAGAGAGAGAAGGGGTTGAGATACAGAAAGGAAGACAGAGAAAGAGAGAGAGAGAGAGAGAGAGAAGGGGTTGAGATACATAAAGGAAGACAGAGAGAGAGAGAGAGAGAGAGAGACTGAGAAAAGAAGACAGAGAGTGAGTGATGCACTGATAGTGTGTGAGAGAGCACTAATCATGTCTGCAGACATTACCCCAGTGGTTAATGAAAAATGAACAAATAAAATCTGGTTATGTCTCATACTGGAGAAACATTCATCTTGTTTCATTTTGTGCCAAATTCAGACAACGGGTTGTTGACAGTCAGAGATAGTCTTTTAATGAGATAAATATGGAAATGATCAGATAAATAGTATAGCCTAATGTATTATAATTATGGAACATCATTACATTACATTACATTTAAGTCATTTGGCAGACGCTCTTATCCAGAGCGACTTACAAATTGGTGAATTCACCTTCTGACATCCAGTGGAACAGCCACTTTACAATAGTGCATCTAAATCATTTAAGGGGGGGTGAGAAGGATTACTTTATCCTAACCTAGGTATTCCTTGAAGAGGTGGGGTTTCAGGTGTCTCCGGAAGGTGGTGATTGACTCCGCTGTCCTGGCGTCGTGAGGGAGTTTGTTCCACCATTGGGGGGCCAGAGCAGCGAACAGTTTTGACTGGGCTGAGCGGGAACTGTACTTCCTCAGTGGTAGGGAGGCGAGCAGGCCAGAGGTGGATGAACGCAGTGCCCTTGTTTGGGTGTAGGGCCTGATCAGAGCCTGGAGGTTCTGCGGTGCCGTTCCCCTCACAGCTCCGTAGGCAAGCACCATGGTCTTGTAGCGGATGCGAGCTTCAACTGGAAGCCAGTGGAGAGAGCGGAGGAGCGGGGTGACGTGAGAGAACTTGGGAAGGTTGAACACCAGACGGGCTGCGGCGTTCTGGATGAGTTGTAGGGGTTTAATGGCACAGGCAGGGAGCCCAGCCCAGAACAATTGATGATAGGATTTTTTATCTCTAATTGTCTTGTCATGTTGTACCAGTGTATTCAGTCAAGCTTATAGTCTCAATTCAACTTCAAAAAGACTCTTGACCGTCCTGGTAAAGTTTAATCCATGACTCAAATGAGAAGCAACCCTTACACCTCTACTGTCAGACTTTCTCAATCACTTTTCTTCACACCAAATATCCCTACAGAAGTTTAATAGAAGCAGGACTTATTCCTGAACATTTCCTTCAGTAAATGAAATGCCAGTGCTAATACGAGCAAACCTTGTGTCAGTTTCCTTATTAAAGTCCTTTTGAACATGAAGCCACTCAACCGAAGATTGAATCCCCCACTTCACTTATATTCAACATGACTCCTTGTCTTAGCTTGTTACTTTAGCTAGACTGCTACCTCCATGCAATGACAAAACCTTTTAAATTATGTTATTCCTTACTTCAAGACTTCACATTTACCTCAAACACTTGGCATTTAAATTGGGGTATTTATTCCAACTCTGCAGCTCTTAAAAACAACCAACCAAATACAGACCAATTAGCGAAAGGACACTGCTCTTACATTCTCACCCTGCAGCCTCCCAATTAGATGTTACAGTTCCATTTTCTCCTCAATTATCTCCACTACTGTTCCTTTCCCAATCTCTGGGCTATTCCAGTCACTGTTCATTTGTTCATTACACACAATAGCCAACCAGCCTCAAGGCACAGGTTCCCCCCAAATGTCTGAAATCAGTTTAACTGAAATCAACTCAGCCCTGCCTGCCTACACTGTGGTGTCTCATTGGAAACATTCACTATGAATTGGCAGTGGTGGTGTTAAAGTACCAGCAGCACCAAATGGAGTCCCAGACTGCCACCATCAAGCAGTTGGACAGATGGCCTTCTATGCTCACGAACAAGCTAACACGGGTCCTATCAAATGTGTTTTCTGTCTGGCTAATTAAGGAAAGCACTTAGATCCTGTTGCTAATTCCCTGGACTATTGCTCTGTAACAATTATCCGTAACTAATGACTGAATTTACAATCAGCCCATGCTGGTGACTTTCACCCGTTGAACACATGAAGTAGATCTGTTGAGGGTCTAGGCTTGGTAACCCACCAGGAAGGGTATAGGCTTGGTAACCCACCAGGAAGGGTCTAGGCTTGGTCATCCACCAGGAAGGGTCTAGGCTTGGTAACCCACCAGGAAGGGTCTAGGCTTGGTTACCCACCAGGAAGGGTCTAGGCTTAGTTACCCACCAGGAAGGGTCTAGGCTTGGTTACCCACCAGGAAGGGTATAGGCTTTTTTACCCACCAGGAAGGGTCTAGGCTTGGTTACCCACCAGGAAGGGTCTAGGCTTGGTTACCCACCAGGAAGGGTCTAGGCTTGGTTACCCACCAGGAAGGGTCTAGGCTTGGTTACCCACCAGGAAGGGTCTAGGCTTGGTTACCCACCAGGAAGGGTCTAGGCTTGGTTACCCACCAGGAAGGGTCGAGGCTTGGTTACCCACCAGGAAGGGTCGAGGCTTGGTTACCCACCAGGAAGGGTCTAGGATTGGTTACCCACCAGGAAGGGTCGAGGCTTGGTTACCCACCAGGAAGGGTCGAGGCTTGGTTACCCACCAGGAAGGGTCGAGGCTTGGTTACCCACCAGGAAGGGTCGAGGCTTGGTTACCCACCAGGAAGGGTCTAGGCTTGGTTACCCACCAGGAAGGGTCTAGGCTTGGTTACCCACCAGGAAGGGTCGAGGCTTGGTTACCCACCAGGAAGGGTCGAGGCTTGGTTACCCACCAGGAAGGGCCTAGGCTTGGTTACCCACCAGGAAGGGTCGAGGCTTGGTTACCCACCAGGAAGGGTCGAGGCTTGGTTACCCACCAGGAAGGGTCGAGGCTTGGTTACCCACCAGGAAGGGCCTAGGCTTGGTTACCCACCAGGAAGGGTCTAGGCTTGGTTACCCACCAGGAAGGGTCGAGGCTTGGTTACCCACCAGGAAGGGTCGAGGCTTGGTTACCCACCAGGAAGGGTCGAGGCTTGGTTACCCACCAGGAAGGGTCGAGGCTTGGTTACCCACCAGGAAGGGTCGAGGCTTGGTTACCCACCAGGAAGGGTCGAGGCTTGGTTACCCACCAGGAAGGGTCGAGGCTTGGTTACCCACCAGGAAGGGTCGAGGCTTGGTTACCCACCAGGAAGGGTCGAGGCTTGGTTACCCACCAGGAAGGGTCGAGGCTTGGTTACCCACCAGGAAGGGTCGAGGCTTGGTTACCCACCAGGAAGGGTCGAGGCTTGGTTACCCACCAGGAAGGGTCGAGGCTTGGTTACCCACCAGGAAGGGTCGAGGCTTGGTTACCCACCAGGAAGGGTCGAGGCTTGGTTACCCACCAGGAAGGGTCGAGGCTTGGTTACCCACCAGGAAGGGTCGAGGCTTGGTTACCCACCAGGAAGGGTCGAGGCTTGGTTACCCACCAGGAAGGGTCGAGGCTTGGTTACCCACCAGGAAGGGTCGAGGCTTGGTTACCCACCAGGAAGGGTCTAGGCTTGGTTACCCACCAGGAAGGGTCGAGGCTTGGTTACCCACCAGGAAGGGTCGAGGCTTGGTTACCCACCAGGAAGGGTCGAGGCTTGGTTACCCACCAGGAAGGGTCGAGGCTTGGTTACCCACCAGGAAGGGTCGAGGCTTGGTTACCCACCAGGAAGGGTCTAGGCTTGGTTACCCACCAGGAAGGGCCTAGGCTTGGTTACCCACCAGGAAGGGTCTAGGCTTGGTTACCCACCAGGAAGGGTCGAGGCTTGGTTACCCACCAGGAAGGGTCGAGGCTTGGTTACCCACCAGGAAGGGTCGAGGCTTGGTTACCCACCAGGAAGGGTCGAGGCTTGGTTACCCACCAGGAAGGGTCGAGGCTTGGTTACCCACCAGGAAGGGTCGAGGCTTGGTTACCCACCAGGAAGGGTCGAGGCTTGGTTACCCACCAGGAAGGGTCGAGGCTTGGTTACCCACCAGGAAGGGTCGAGGCTTGGTTACCCACCAGGAAGGGTCGAGGCTTGGTTACCCACCAGGAAGGGTCGAGGCTTGGTTACCCACCAGGAAGGGTCGAGGCTTGGTTACCCACCAGGAAGGGTCGAGGCTTGGTTACCCACCAGGAAGGGTCGAGGCTTGGTTACCCACCAGGAAGGGTCGAGGCTTGGTTACCCACCAGGAAGGGTCGAGGCTTGGTTACCCACCAGGAAGGGTCGAGGCTTGGTTACCCACCAGGAAGGGTCGAGGCTTGGTTACCCACCAGGAAGGGTCGAGGCTTGGTTACCCACCAGGAAGGGTCGAGGCTTGGTTACCCACCAGGAAGGGTCGAGGCTTTGTTACCCACCAGGAAGGGTCTAGGCTTGGTTACCCACCAGGAATGGTCTAGGCTTGGTTACCCACCAGGAAGGGTCGAGGCTTGGTTACCCACCAGGAAGGGTCTATAGAAATGATGTTCCCAGTACAGTTCCCAGTACATTGTATGTAGTAGCTGCTTTAGCATTTTTCAGAAAATAAAATGGAAGAAGCAAGGGAAAGTCCAACAATTATCTACATTTTCCAAATGTAGGTGATTATTATGCTTCAACCGCCTCATACTGTAACACGCCCTGGTGCAAACTGCCCAACTGCTACCCTCAAACTTCAAGGTGTTGAATATAGTAGAGTGGCCAAACGGAAGGCACTCCTCAGTAAGGGAGTGGTGTAAAGTACTGTAAAGGTAAAAAATACTTTAAAGTACAACTTAAATAGATTATCTGTTGTTTTACTTTTACTTCATTACATTCCTAATGAAAAGTATGTACTTTTTACTCCATACGTTTTTCCTGACAATTTGAATTTGTTACATTTTGACAGGTGTCACGACTTCCGCTGAAGTTGGTCCCTCTCCTTGTTCGGGCGGTTTCCGGAGTTTTTTCTATATTTATTAAACTGCTCCGTTTATACTACGTTCACTCTGCAGCATACCACCCTGCATACCACTGCTGGCTTGCTTCTGAAGCTAAGCAGGGTTGGTCCTGGTCAGTCCCTGGATGGGAGACCACATGCTGCTGGAAGTAGTGTTGGAGGGCCAGTAGGAAGCACTCCTCTGGTCTAAAATATATCCCATTACCCCAGGGCAGTGATTGGGGACACTGCCCTGTGTAGGGTGCTGTCTTTTGGATGTTAAACGGGTGTCCTGACTCTCAGAGGTCATTGAAGATCCCATGGCACTTATCGTAAGAGTAGGGGTGTTAACCCGGTGCCCTGGCTAAATTCCCAATCTGCCCCTCAAACCATCATGGTCACCTAATAATCCCCTGTAACTTTTCCCCAGGTCGTTGCTGTAAATGAGAACGTCTTCTCAGTCAACTTACCTGGTAAAATAACAGATAACAGAATTCCCTACCACCAGCACGCACCCATTAATACAGGAAAATGGTCCTATTCATGCACTTATCAAGGGAACATCCCTGGTGATTTATACTGCCTCTGATCTGGCTGACTCACTAAACACAAATGCTTTCTTTGTAAATTATCACTTAGAAATGTCCTTTTTGTTGAAAGAAAAGCACATTTTTTGTCCATTAAAATAACATCAAATTGATCAGACATACAGTGTAGACACTGTAATGTTAATGACTGTTGTAGCTGGAAATGAGATTTTTAATGGAATATCTACATAGGCCTACGGAGGCCCATTTTCAGAAACCATCACTCCTGTGTTCCAATGGCAGGTTGTGTTAGCTAATCCAAGTTTATCATTTTAAAAGGCTAATTGATCAACCCTTTTGCAATTATGTTAGTACAGCTGAAAACTGTCGTCCTGATTAAAGAAGCAATACAACTGGCCTTCTTTAGACCAGTTGAGTATCTGGAGCATCAGCATTTGTGGGTTCGATTACAGGCTCAAAATGGCCAGAAACAAAGACCTTTCTTCTAGAAATCTTCAGTCTATTCTTGTTCTGAGAAATGAAGGCTATTCCATGGAAGAAACTGCTAAGAAACTGAAGTTCTCATACAACGCTGTGTACTACTCCCGTCACAGAACAACGCAAACTGGCCCTAACCAGAATAGAAAGAGGAGTGGGAAGCTCCGGTGCAGAACTGAGCAAGAGGACAAGTACATTAGAGTGTCTAGTTTGAGAAACAGACGCCTCACAAGTCCTCAACTGGCAGCTTCATTAAATAGTACCCACAAAACACCAGTCTCAATAGTGAAGAGGCAACTCCGGGTTGCTGGCCTTCTAGGCAGACTTCCTCTGTCCAGTGTCTGTTTTCTTTTGCCCATCATAATTTTTTCTTGTTATTGGCCAGTCTGAGATATATTTTTTTCTATGCAACTCTGCCTAGAAGACCACCATTCCAGTCACCTCTTCACTGTTGACATTGAGACTTGTGTTTTGGGGGTACTGTTTAATTTTTAAAATTATTTTACGTTTATTTAACTAGGCAAGTCAGTTAAGAACAAATTCTTATTTTCAATGACGGCCTAGGAACAGTGGGTTAACTGCCTGTTCAGGGGCAGAACAACAGATTTGTACCTTGTCAGCTCGGGGGTTTGAACTTGCAACCTTCCAGTTACTATTCCAACGCTCTAACCACTAGGCGACCCTGCCTAATGAAGCTGCCAGTTGAGGACTTGCGAGGTATCTGTTTATTAGCTAACACAGAACGTGCCATTGGAACACAGGAGTGATGGTTGCTGATACTGGGCATCTGTACACCCATGTAGAGTTGAAGTCGCAAGATTACATACACTTAGGTTGGAGTCATTAAAACTTCTTCTTCAACTACTCCACAAATTTCTTGTCAACAATCTATAATTTTGTCAAGTCGGTTGGGAAATCTACTTTGTGCATGACACAATAACTTTTTCCAACAATTGCTTACAGACAGATTATTTAACTTATACTTCACTATATCACAATTCCAGTGGGTCAAAAGTTTACATACTCTAAGTTGACTGGGCCTTTAAACAGCTTGGAAAATTCCAGAAAGTTATGTCATGGCTTTAGATGCTTCTGATAGGCTAATTGACATCATTTGAGTCAATTGCATCCCAACGATTTGAGTCAACCTGTGAATGTATTTCAAGGCCTACCTTCAAACTCAGTGCCTCTTTACCTGACATCATGGCAAAATCAAAAGAAATTAACCAAGACATCAGAAAAAGAAGACGTCCACAAGTCTGGTTCATCCTTGGGAGCAATTTCCAAACGCCTGAAGGTACCACGTTCATCTGTACAAACAATAGTACGCAAGTGTTAACACCATGGGACCAAACAGTCGTCATACTGCTCAGGAAGGAGACGAGTTCTGTCTCCTAGTGCTAAACGTACTCTGGTGCGAAAAGTGCAAATCAATCCCAGTACAACAGCAAAGGACCTTGTGAAGATGTTGGAGGAAACAGGTACAAAAGTGTCTATATCCACAGTAAAACAAGTTCTATATTGACATAACCTGAAAGGCAGCTCAGCAAGGAAGAAGCCACTGCTCCAAAACTGCCATAAAAAAAGTCAGATTATGGTTTGCAACTGCACAATGGGACAAAGATCGTACTTTTTGGAGAAATATCCTCTGGTCTGATGAAACAAAACTGTTTGGCCATAATGACCATCGTTTTGTTTGGAGGAAAAAGGGGGAAGCTTGCAAGCCAAAGAACACCATCCCAACCATGAAGCAAGGGGTGGCAGCATCATGTTGTGGGTTGCTTTGCTGCAGGAGGGACTGATGCACTTCACAAAATAGACGGCATGATTAAGAAGAAAAATTATGTGGATGCATTATGTGAAGCAACATCTCAAGACATCAGTCAGGAAGTTAATGCTTGGTCGCAAATGGGTCTTCCAAATGGACAATGACCCCAAGCATACTTCCAAAGTTGTGGCAAAATAGCTTAAGGATAACAAAGTCAAGGTATTGGAGTGGCCATCACAAAGCCCTGACCTCAATCCCATAGAAAAATTGTGGGCAGGACTGAAAAGCATGTGCGAGCAAGGAGGCCGACAAACCTGACTCCGTTACACCAGCTCTGTCAGGAGGAATGGGCCAATATTCACCCAACTTATTGTGGGAAGCTTGTGGAAGGCTACCCAAAACGTTTGACCCAAGGCAATGCTACCAAATACTACTTGAGTGTATGTAAACTTCTGACCCACTGGGAATGAGATTAAAGAAATAAAAGCTGAGATAAATCATTCTCTCTACTATTATTCTGACATTTCACATTCTTAAAATAAAGTGATGATCTTAACTGACCTAAAACAGGGAATTTTTACTAGGATTAAATGTCAGGAATTGTGAAAAACTGAGTGTATGAATGAATGTATTTGGCTAAGGTGTATGTAAACTTCCGACTTCAACTGCAGATATTCCTTTAAAAATCAGCCGTTGCCATCTACAATAGTCATTTACAATGTTAACAATGTCTACACTGTATTTCTGATCAATTATGTTATTTTAATGGACACATTTTTTTTTTCAAATTCAAGGGCATTTCCAAGTGACCCCAAAGTTTTGAACAGTCGTGTATCTCTGGTCTTGCCCATTCCCAATGGCAGACATACACAATCCATGTCTCAATTGTCTCAAGGCTTAAAAATTATTCTTTAACCTGTGTTCTCCCCTTCAGCTACATTGACTGAAGTGGATTTAACAAGTGGTCCGTCTATGTCATGGAAAGATCTGTTCTTAATATTTTGTATACTCAGTGTATGTGGAGTAATATATTCGTATCAGACCCAAACTGCAGGTAGAAACAAACTTTTATTAGTTTAAAAAAGCCTCACTCACCGTGACTGTACAGATTAGTAGATTATATTTTATGAACATAAGGAATTGTGGGACTGAACATTTTAGTTTTAGTTTCTAAAATTGTCCTTATGAAGCCTTTCTGTGAGTAGCTTTGCAATTACCATTCTGTGGTATATTCCTCACTATGGCTGAGAATTCACACACACACACACACACACAAGGTCTGTCTGTCAGTGTGGCTAAATTCCCAACTATCAACACCGCCACACACTCCCACACACACACTCTCTTTTTTTTCTGTTGCCATGGTGCTAATTATGGGACTATTGACAGCAAAAATGTTTCAGCAGAAAACTTTTAAGCACTAGAACAGCATAATTTCATACAGGGTCTCTGAACCACCATTGACAGAGAGAGAGAGAGTTGGAGAAGAGAGATGAGAGAGTTGGAGAAGAGAGAGAGAGAGAGAGAGAGGGAGGAGAGAGTTGGAGAAGAGGGAGGAGAGAGTTGGAGAAGAGAGAGGAGAGAGTTGGAGAAGAGAGAGAGAGGGGAGAGTTGGAAAAGAGAGAGGAGAGAGTTGGAGAAGAGGGAGGAGAGAGTTGGAGAAGAGAGAGGAGAGAGTTGGAGAAGAGAGAGGAGAGAGTTGGAGAAGAGAGAGGAGAGAGTTGGAGAAGAGCAAGACAAAGTCATCACAGAGATCAATGGTGGAATCCAATTAGCAGCGTGCTCCCTGGGGTTCTGTGTCTCTGTGTCTTAGTGGTCCATGTCACAGTATGTGGAAATATTTATTTGGATAAAAGCCCCTCATTGCATAGATTGTGTCCGAGGTTGTGTGGGGAGTCTGCATGTGAGCGTATGTCTTTATGTATGCTTGGGTTTTGTGTGTGTGCGTGTGTGTGTGTGTGTGTGTGTGTGTGTGTGTGTGTGTGTTTGTAGTTTGTTCATATGAGGGATAAATGAGTAGCAAATGATGATTATCCAGAGTCTATTCTCATGACTATGCGTATATCTTGGATGGCATATTCTGTAGATGCATAGCACTTACTAAATTATAGCAATCTCAATTACCTTTAGAATAGGTGGAAACATGTGGATTTGTGTATCTACAGATGATTATCATGACACTTTAGGTGCTCTGATGAATGGAGCTATGAGATGTTGGGGAACAGGCACAGATTATTATATACCAGGATCCATGTGCACACACACACAAACACAAACACACACACACAAACACACACACACAGTCAGAGGGACCACATTTTTAGGGGTTGTTATTTGTTGTTTGTTATGGGTCCCTCAAGAGACTGAGAAGGCAGATCCTGGAGCACGCACACACAAACCACAGAAGCGGCAGGTAGCCTAGTGGTTAGAGCGTTGGACTAGTAACCCGAAGGTTGCAAAATCAAAGCCGATACGGTAAAAATCTGTCTTTCTGCCCCTGAACAGTGCCGTTAACCCACTGTTCCTAGGCCGTCATTGCAAATAATACTTTTTTCTTAACTGACTTGCCTAGTTAAATAAATAACAAAACACAGAAACAAACACCACAGAAACACACAGTTGTGCGTAGATTAGAGAGCAGAGCAGCGTTGTTGCTGAATTGATCCCCTGCTGTACTGAGGTCCTGCTGTACTGATCCCCTGCAGTACTGATCCCCTGATATACTGATCCCCTGCTGTACTGAGGTCCTGCTGTACTGATCCCCTGCTGTACTGATCCCCTGCTGTACTGAGGTCCTGCTGTACTGATCCCCTGCAGTACTGATCCCCTGATATACTGATCCCCTGCTGTACTGAGGTCCTGCTGTACTGATCCCCTGCTGTACTGAGGCCCTGCTGTACTGATCCCCTGCTGTACTGATCCCCTGCTGTACTGATCCCCTGCTGTACTGATCCCCTGCTGTACTGATCCCCTGCTGTAATGATCCCCTGCTGTAATAATCCCCTGCTGTACTGAGGCGCTTCTGTACTGATCCCCTGCTGTACTGATCCCCTTCTGTACTGATCCCCTTCTGTAATGAGGCCCTGCTGTACTGATCCCCTGCTGTACTGATCCCCTGCTTTTCTGATCCCCTGCTGTAATGATCCCCTGCTGTACTGATGCCCTGCTGTATTGAGGCCCTGCTATATTGAGGCCCTGCTGTACTGAGGCCCTGCTGTACTGAGGTCCTAAGGTACTGAGGACCTGCTGTATAGATCCCCTACTGTACTGAGGCCCCGATGTACTGAGGGCCTGCTGTAATGATCCCCTGCTGTACGGATCCCCTGCTGTACTAATCAACTGCTGTATTGAGGCCCTGTTGTTCTGAGAATCTACCGTACTGAGGCCCTGCTGTACTGAGGCCAATGCTGTATTGAGGCCCTGTTGTACTGATCAACTGCTGTACTGAGGCCCTGCTGTATTGATCCCCTGCTGTACTGATCCTCTGTGTTCTGAGGCCCTGCTGTACTGAGGCCCTACTGTATTGATTCAGTGCTGTACACAGGACCTTCTGTACTGAGGCCCTGCTATACTGATCCTCTACTGTAATGAGCCCCTGTGTACTGAGGCCCTGCTGTACTGATTCCCTGATGTATTGATCCCCTGCTGTACTGAATCCCTGTTGTACTGAGGCCATACCGTACCGAGGCCCTGCTGTACTGGTCCCTGCTGTACCAAGGAAATGTTGTCCTGATCCCCTTCTGTAATGATCCCCTGCTGTTATGAGGCCCTATTGTACTGAGGCCCTATTGTACTGAGGCCCTGAAGTACTGAGGCCCTGCTGTACTGAGGCCCTGCTTTACTGAGGCCCTGCTGTATTGATCCCCTGCTGTACAGAGGCCCTGCTGTACTGATCCCCTGCTGTACTGTGGCCCTGCTGTACTGTGGCCCTTCTGTAATGATCCTCTGCTGTACTGAGGCCCTGCATTCCGAGGACCTGCTGTACTGAGGCCCTGTTGAACTGATCCCCTGCTGTACGGATCCCCTGCTGTACTGATCAACTGCTGTACTGAGGCCCTGTTGTTCTGAGAATCTACCGTACTGAGGCCCTGCTGTACTGAGGCCCTGATATACTGATCCCTGCTGTACTGAGGCCCTGTTGAACTGATCCCCTGCTGTACGGATCCCCTGCTGTACTGATCAACTGCTGTACTGAGGCCATGTTGTTCTGAGAATCTACCGTACTGAGGCCCTGCTGTACTGAGGCCAATGCTGTATTGAGGCCCTGTTGTACTGATCAACTGCTGTACTGAGGCCCTGCTGTATTGATCCCCTGCTGTACTGATCCTCTGTGTTCTGAGGCCCTGCTGTACTGAGGCCCTACTGTATTGATTCCCTGTGTACTGAGGCCCTGCTGTACTGATTCCCTGCTGTATTGATCCCCTGCTGTACTGATCAACTGCTGTACTGAGGCCCTGTTGTTCTGAGAATCTACCGTACTGAGGCCCTGCTATACTGATCCTCTACTGTAATGAGCCCCTGTGTACTGAGGCCCTGCTGTACTGATTCCCTGCTGTACAAAGGACCTGCTGTACTGAGGCCCTGCTATACTGATCCCCTACTGTAATGAGCCCCTGTGTACTGAGGCCCTGCTGTACTGATTCCCTGCTGTATTGATCCCCTGCTGTACTGATCAACTGCTGTACTGAGGCCCTGTTGTTCTGAGAATCTACCGTACTGAGGCCCTGCTGTACTGAGGCCCTGATATACTGATCCCCTGCTGTACTGAGGCCCTGTTGAACTGATCCCCTGCTGTACGGATCCCCTGCTGTACTGATCAACTGCTGTACTGAGGCCCTGTTGTTCTGAGAATCTACCGTACTGAGGCCCTGCTGTACTGAGGCCAATGCTGTATTGAGGCCCTGTTGTACTGATCAACTGCTGTACTGAGGCCCTGCTGTATTGATCCCCTGCTGTACTGATCCTCTGTGTTCTGAGGCTTTGCTGTACTGAGGCCCTACTGTATTGATTCCCTGCTGTACAAAGGACCTGCTGTACTGAGGCCCTGCTATACTGATCCTCTACTGTAATGAGCCCCTGTGTACTGAGGCCCTGCTGTACTGATTCCCTGCTGTATTGATCCCCTGCTGTACTGAATCCCTGTTGTACTGAGGCCATACCGTACCGCGGCCCTGCTGTACTGAGACCCTACTGTACTGGGGCCCTGCTGTACTGGTCCCTGCTGTACCAAGGAAATGCTGTCCTGATCCCCTTCTGTAACGATCCCCTGCTGTTATGAGGCCCTACTGTACTGAGGCCCTATTGTACTGAGGCTCTGCTGTACTGAAACCCTACTGTAATGAGCCCCTGCAGTACTGAGGCCCTGTGGTATTGATCCTCTGCTGTACTGAGGCCTTGCATTCTGAGGACCTGCTGTACTAAGGCCCTGCTGTACTGATCCCTTGCTTTACTGAGGCTCTGCTGTACTGATGCCCTGCTGTACTGATCCCTTGCTTTATTGAGGCCCTGCTGTACTGATCCCCTGCTGTACTGAGGCCATGCTGTACTGATCCCCTGCTTTACTGAGGCCCTAGTTTACTGAGACCCTGCTGTTCTGAGGCCCCGCTGTTATTTGTCACATGCGCCGAATACATCAGGTGTAGTAGACCTTACAGTGAAATGCTTACTTACAGGCTCTAACCAATGGTGCGGGGAAAAAGTGTGTGTGTGTGTGTGTGTGTGTGTGTGTGTAGGTAAGTAAAGAAATAAAACAACAGTAAAAAGACATTTGAAAATAACAGTAGCAAGGCTATATACAGACACCGGTTAGGCAGGCTTATTGAGGTAGTATGTACATGTGGGTATGGTTAAATTGACTATGCTTATATGATGAACAGAGAGTAGCAGTAGCGTAAAAATAGCAGTTGGCGGGTGGTGGGACACAATGCAGATAGCCCGGTTAGCCAATGCGCAGGAGCACTGGTTAGTTGGGCCAATTGAGGTAGTATGTACATGAATGTATAGTTAAAATTACTATGCATATAATATAAACATAGAGTAGCAGCAATGTAAAAGAGGGTTTGGGAGGGGCACACAATGCAAATAGTCCGGGTAACCATTTGGTTACCTGTTCAGGAGTCTTATGGCTTGGGGGTAAAAACTGTTGAGAAGCCTTTTTGTCCTAGACTTGGCACTCCGGTATCACTTGCCATGCGGTAGTAGAGAGAACAGTCTATGACTGGGGTGGCTGGGGTCTTTGACAATTTTCAGGGCCATCCTCTGACACCGCCTGGTGTAGAGGTCCTGGATGGCAGGCAGCTTTGTCCCAGTGATGTACTGGGCCGTACGCACTACCCTCTGAAGTGCCTTTCGGTCGGAGGCCGAGCAATTGCCGTACCAGACAGTGATGCAACCGGTCAGGATGTTCTTGATGTTGCAGCTGTAGAAGCTTTTGAGGATCTCAGGACCCATGCCAAATCTTTTGATTTTCCTGAGGGGCAATAGGCTTTGTCGTGCCCTCTTCACGACTGTCTTGGTGTGTTCTATGTTTCTTCCTAGGTTTTGGCCTTTCTAGGGAGTTTTTCCTAGCCAACGTGCTTCTACATCCGCATTGCTTGCTGTTTGAGGTTTTAGGCTGGGTTTCTGTACAACACTTTGAGATATCAGCTGATATACGAAGGGCTATATAAATACATTTGATTTGATTTGACGCTCTCAAACTGCTCCACTACAGCCCCATCGATGAGAATGGGGACGCGCTCGGTGTTCCTTTTCCAGTAAGGTGTTCCTTTTCCTAATAGTCCACAATTATCTCCTTAGTCTTGGTTACGTTGAGGGATAGGTTGTTATTCTGGCACCACCCGGCCAGGTCTCTGACCTCCTCCCTATAGGCTGTGTCGTCATTGTCGGTGATCAGGCCTTCCACTGTTGTGTCGTCAGCAAACTTAATGATTGTGTTGGAGTCGTGCCTGGCCATGCAGTCGTGAGTGAGCAGGGAGTACAGGAGGAGACTGTGCACGCAACCCTGGGGAGCACCTGTGTTGAAGATCAGCGTGGCAGATGTGTTGCTACCTACCCTCACCACCTGGGGGTGGCCTGTCAGGAAGTCCAGGATCCAGTTGCAGAGGGAGGTGTTTAGTCCCAGGATCCTTAGCTTGGTCATGAGCTTTGAGGGTACTATGGTGTTGAACGCTGAGCTGTCGTCAACGAACAGCATTCTCACATAGGTGTTCCTTTTGTCCAGGTGGGAAAGGGCAGTGTGGAGTGGAATAGAGATTGCAACATCTGTCGATCTGTTTGGGCGGTATGCATATTGGAGTGGGTCTAGGGTTTCTGGAATAATGGTGTTGATGTTAGCCATTACCAGCCTTTCAAAGCACTTCATGGCTACGGACGTGAGTGCTACGGGTCTGTAGTCATTAAGGCAGGTTGCCTTTGTGTTCTTGGGCACAGGGACTATGGTGGTCTGCTTGAAGCATGTTGGTATTACAGACTCAATCAGGGACATGTTGAAAATGTCAGTGAAGACACCTGCCAGCTGTTCAGCAGATGCCCTGAGCACACGTCCTGGTAATCCGTCTGGCCCCGCAGCCTTGTGTATGTTGACCTGTTTAAAGGTCTCACTCAAGTCGGCTACGGAGAGCGTGATCACAGAGTCGTCCGGAACAGCTGATGCTCTCATGCATGCCTCAGTGTTGCTTGCCTCGAAGCGAGCATAGAAGTGATTTAGCTCGTCTGGTATGCTCATGTCACTGGGCAGCTCGCGGCTGTGCTTCCCTTTGTAGTCTGTAATAGTTTGCAAGCCCTGCCACATCTGACGAGCGTCGTAGCCGGTGTAGTGTGATTCAATCTTAGCCCTGTATTGACAATTTGCCTGTTAGTTCGTCACAGGGCATAGCGGAATTTCTTGTAAGCTTCCGGTTTAGAGTCCCGCACCTTGAAAGCGGCAGCTATACCCTTTAGCTTAGTGTGAATGTTGCCTGTAATCCATGGCTTCTGGTTGGGGTATGTACGTACAGTCACTGTGGGGACAACGTCCTAAATGCACTTATTGATAAATCCAGTGACTGATGTGGTGTAATCCTCAATGTCATCGGAAGAATCCCGGAACTTGTTCCAGTCTGTGATAGCAAAGCAGTCCTGTAGTTTAGCATCTGCTTCATCTGACCATTTTTTTATAGACCGAGTCACTAATCTTCCTGCTTTAATTTTTGCTTGTAAGCAGGAATCGGGAGGATAAAGTTGTGGTCGGATTTACCAAATGGAGGGCGAAGGAGAGCTTTGTACGCATCTGTGTGGAGTACAGGTGATCAATAATTGTTTTCTCTCTGGTTGCACATTTAACATGTTTACAGAGATTTGGTAGAACTGATTTAAGTTGTCCTGCATTAAAGACTCCGGCCACTAGGAGCGCCGCCTCTGGGTGAGTGGTTTCCTGTTTGCTTATTTCCTTATACAGCTGCCTGAGTGCGGTCTTAGTGCCAGCATCTGTCTATGGTGGTAAATAAACAGCCACAAAAAGTATAGCTGAGAACTCTCTAGGCAAGTGGTGTGGCCTGCAGTTTATCACAATATACTCTACTCCAGGCGAGCAAAATCTAGAGACTTCCTTAGATTTCGTGCACCAGCTCGTTTACAAATATTTGTGATCTTACCTTGTCTAGTTTATTGTCCAATGATTGCACATTGACAAGGAATATTGACGGAAACTGCAGCTTTCCTAGAAGTCTTCTCCGGGTCCGGACGATGCATCCGGCTCTTCGTCCTCTGCGTCGCTTCCTTTTGCGAATAATTGGGATGAATAATTGGGTGAATGATTGGGATGAATAATTGGGTGAATGATTGGGATGAATAATTGGGTGAATGATTGGGATGAATAATTGGGTGAATGATTGGGTGAATGATTGGGTGAATGATTGGGTGAATGATTGGGTGAATGATTGGGTGAATGATTGGGTGAATGATTGGGTGAATAATTGGGTGAATGATTGGGTGAATAATTGGGTGAATGATTGGGATGAATGATTGGGTGAATGATTGGGATGAATAATTGGGTGAATGATTGGGATGAATAATTGGGTGAATGATTGGGTGAATAATTGGGTGAATGATTGGGTGAATAATTGGGTGAATGATTGGGTGAATAATTGGGTGAATGATTGGGTGAATAATTGGGTGAATGATTGGGATGAATAATTGGGTGAATGATTGGGATGAATAATTGGGTGAATGATTGGGATGAATAATTGGGTGAATGATTGGGTGAATAATTGGGTGAATGATTGGGTGAATGATTGGGTGAATGATTGGGTGAATGATTGGGTGAATGATTGGGTGAATAATTGGGTGAATGATTGGGTGAATGATTGGGTGAATGATTGGGTGAATTATTGGGTGAATGATTGGGTGAATAATTGGGTGAATAATTGAGTGAATGATTGGGTGAATGATTGGGTGAATGATTGGGTGAATGATTGGGTGAATGATTGGGTGAATAATTGGGTGAATAATTGGGTGAATAATTGGGTGAATGATTGGGTGAATAATTGGGTGAATGATTGGGTGAATGATTGGGTGAATGATTGGGTGAATAATTGGGATGAATAATTGGGTGAATAATTGGGTGAATGATTGGGATGAAAAACGCAACAGGCCACACAGTCCTGAGAAAACCATCATCTTTCACAGAAACCATTAATGTTCTCACACAAAACACCCAGAGAACTGTAACTCTCAGGTGGTTTAGAAAAGCATTTACTGCCCAACGTGAAGAAAAGCACTTACCCCATTTACTGCCAACCCATAATGCACCTAACAACATGAGAACTAGTAGCTCCATCCTTGCCACCGAGGAATAAACAACCCCCTACTCCAGCCGATCCATTAGAATACCATATACCCTGTCCACTCCATATGGATGAGACGAGGCCATTACTCGTGCTAGAAAGTTGATCTGTATCTAAAACTCAGCAAGACACATTTCCAATTCACACATGCGCATTAATACACGTGTGTGTGTGAAATAGGACAAATATAAGCACCCACCAACACACTCTGTCCCCTCAACTCATTACTGCATTATGGTGAGATGTGCCGTGTGGGTTTTGTCAGCCTCAAAGTGAAAAACAAGACAATGCAATCAATATTATTGATTAGGCATCCCTCACAGCTACTGTTTAAGCATGCTGTTTTTAACCCTTTACAGTCTCACTCTCCCTATTGCTTCTTTACCGCTTTTACAGACCCCTGGGCCGAAATGTGCTGATGTTAGCTGTGCGGTATTGAGACAGAGCCGAGCACATAAACTAGTCTAAACAGAGTCAGGAGAGAGCAGATTTAGAGACCTGGAAGTGTCATGTGAAGGTCAGTGGATTAACTGTTATTGGTTGGAAGACTATAGTGCGGTGACCTTACATCTTGTTGGTTACTGGAAATGCTTGATCAAGCACATTTCATTGCAATATGTTAATGATTTAAATCATTACATAAATATATTTCCATATTTGCATAAGTGCTTTCACATCTGTGCAGATGAAGGAAAGGAGACACGGAGAGGAAAGGATAGGAGGCCCCCCTTGTGTCTGTGGGAATTACTGTACCTGTTAGCTGTTGTTAGGACATTGAGACATTCCTTTTCCTCAATCTCATTTCCAACCCATCCAAAGACACATGGGAAACACTGTTATGCTTCAATCGCTGGGGTGACGGCCTGGAATAACTCACAGAGAGAGAGAGAGAGAGAGAGAGAGGGAGAGAGAAAGAGAGAGAGAGAGGGAGGTGAAGAGAGATAATAATCTCTCTTCTTGTCAAGCACAGACTCTTCAGAAATACCTTGTTGAGTTATTTTGCTGCCCGAGTTGTGATTGCCAATGATTCCTCTGTGATGTCTTTGTCATTTGCAGGTACATCTCTGTCCAGGACTATACGGTGGTAGAGAGCATCCTGGAAGATTTCAAAGCTACCACCTGCCCTCTGTCCCTCTCTTCCTGCTGGTCCATGCTGGTCTGATTACTGGTCAAGCTGGTCTGACCAGCATCGTGCTCTAGCAGCTCCTTGTGGCGGGCCAGGTGGCTGCAGACTGACTTTTGTCGTCAGTTGAATGGTGTTTCCTCCAACACATTGGTGCAGCTGCATTCCGGGTTAAGCGAGCCGGTGTTAAGGAGCGCAGTTTGGCGGGTCATGTTTCGGAGGACGCATGACCCGACCTTCGCCTCTCCTGAGCTCGTTGGGGAGTTGCAGTAATAAGACAAGATCACAATTGGATATCACAAAA
The DNA here is from genome assembly GCF_036934945.1 of Oncorhynchus masou masou. Classification (NCBI taxonomy): domain Eukaryota; kingdom Metazoa; phylum Chordata; class Actinopteri; order Salmoniformes; family Salmonidae; genus Oncorhynchus; species Oncorhynchus masou. Next base: position 74,993,325 of record NC_088220.1, read on the forward strand.
TTGGGAGAAAAAGGCTTAAAAAAAAGATAATAATTTAACCTCTCTGGCCCACCCGACACACTAGCGTCCCACCTTGCCAACAATAAATGCAAATGCGCTACGCCAAATGCTAATCGCACTCGTTAAAACTCAAACGTTCATTAAAACACACATGCAGGGTACTCAATTCAAGCTACACTCGTTGTGAATCTAGCCAACAAGTCAGATTTTTAAAATGCTTTTCGGCGAAAGCATGAGAAGCTATTATCTGATAGCATGCAACACCCCGAAATACCTGAAGGGGACGTAAACAAAAGAATTAGCGTAGCCGGCGCTACACAAAACGCAGAAATAAAATATAAAACATTCATTACCTTTGACGAGCTTCTTTGTTGGCACTCCTATATGTCCCATAAACATCACAATTGGGACTTTTTTTCAATTAAATCGGTCCTTGTATACCCAAAATGTCCATTTATGAAGACTGTGTGATCCAGTAAAAACACTGTTTATAAACGCAACGTTATTTTTTAAAATTAAAAAAGTTGCCTATAAACTTTGACAAAACACTTCAAACTACTTCTGTAATCCAACTTTAGGTATTAGTAAACATTAATAAACGATCAAATTGATCACGGAGCGATCTGTATTCAATAGCAACAAGTTTGGAAAACGTAGTCCACTTTCCCCCTTCCATTTCTTCCTGCTGTGTACCCGACGAAAGGCTGTGCCTATTACTCATATGACCAAGGATTTAGCTGCATAGAAATCACAACACTGGCGACATCGTGTGGAAGCTGTAGGAACTGTAAGCTCATCGTTATCTATTATATCTTTGTCACGAATATTACCGAAGGTGACTCCCCTTCTTGTTCGGGTGGCGCTCGGCGGTCGTCGTCGCCGGTCTACTAGCTATCACCGATCCGTTGTTCTGTGTTCCTTTGGTTTTGTCTGATTGGTATCACCTGTTTCTTGTTTGGTTGTTAGGGTGGGGTTATATATAGTTTGTTCAGCCCGCTTCTGTTTCGTGCGGGCTTGTTCGTCTGTTCTATGTTTGAGTGTATTTTGTTTGTATTTTGGGTTTCGCGCTGTCCGTTAATATTTCTGATAATTTGTTTTCCTACTTTTGTTCATGTTATTTTTCCTGGATATTAAAGCGTGTTTTTTCCCACATCTTTTGCTCTCTGCGCCTGACTCCACACCTCCTCACTCCACACCTCCTCACTCATTTGCAGTAACAACCTTGCAATAGACAATACAGAGACTGGCGGATTGATTTTTTCTTCAGCGATTTTGTGATCAGGCACACATACTAATCATATGCACATACTATATTCCTGGCATGAGTAGCAGGACGTTGAAATGTTGCACGATTTTTAACAGAATGTTTAAAAACGTAGCCCGATCTCTAACAGGTTTAATATACATTAGAATTAGGAAGTTTACATACACCTTAGCCAAATACATTTAAAATCAGTTGTTCACAATTCCTGACATTTAATTCTAGTAGGATCACCACTTTATTTTAACAATGTGAATTGTCAGAATAATAGAAGAGAGAATGATTTATTTCAGCTTTCACTTCTTTCATCACATTCCAAGTGGGTCAGACGTTTACATGCACTCAATTAGTACTTGGTAGCACAGCCTTTAATCAGTTTAACTTGGGTCCAACATTTCGGGTTTTCCAAGCTGTTTAAAGGCTCAGTCAACCTAGTGCATGTACATTTCTGACCCACTGGAACTGTGATACAGTTCATTGTAAGTGAAATAATCTCTCGTTAAACGATTGCTGGAAAAATTACCTGTCATGCACAAAGTAGATGTCCTAACCGACTTACCAAAACTATAGATTGTTAAGAGCTTTGTGGAGTGGTTGAAAAACGCGTTTTAATGACTCCTACCTAAGTGTATGTAAACGTCCGCCTTCAACTGTATATATACAGTGTGGCAAAAAAGTATTTAGTCAGCCACCAATTGTGCAAGGACTCCCACTTAAAAAGATGAGAGAGGCCTGTAATTTTCATCATAGGTACACTTCAACAATGACAGACAAAATGAGAAGAAAAAAATCCAGAAAATCACATTGTATGATTTTTCATGAATTTATTGGCAAATTATGGTGGAAAATAAGTATTTGGTCAATAACAAAAGTTTATCTCAATACTTTGTTATATACCCTTTGTTGGCAATGACAGAGGTCAAACATTTTCTGTAAGTCTTCACAAGGTTTTCACACACTGTTGCTGGTATTTTGGCCCATTCTTCCATGCAGATCTCCTCTAGAGCAGTGATGTTTTGGGGCTGTTGCTGGGCAACACGGACTTTCAACTCCCTCCAAAGATTTTCGATGGGGTTGAGATCTGGAGACTGGCTAGGCCACTCCAGGACCTTGAAATGCTTCTTACAAAGCCACTCCTTCATTGCCCGGGCAGTGTGTTTCGGATCATTGTCATGCTGAAAGACCCAGCCACGTTTCAACTTCAATGCTCTTGCTGATGGAAGGAGGTTTTCACTCAAAAATCTCACAATACATGGCCCCATTCATTCTTTCCTTTACACGGATCAGTCGTCCTGGTCCCTTTGCAGAAAAACAGCCCCAAAGCATGATGTTTCCACCCCATGCTTTCGGAGTAGGTATGGTGTTCTTTGGATGCAACTCAGCATTCTTTGTCCTCCAAACATGACGAGTTGAGATTTTACCAAAAAGTTATATTTTGGTTTCATCTGACCATATGACATTCGCCCAATCTTCTTCTGGATCATCCAAATGCTCTCTAGCAAACTTCAGACGGGCCTGAACATGTACTGGCTTAAGCAGTGGGACACGTCTGGCACTGCAGGATTTAGTCCCTGGTGGCGTAGTGTGTTACTGATGGTAGGCTGATCCCAGCTCTCTGCAGGTCATTCACTAGGTCCCCCCCGTGTGGTACTGGGATTTTTGCTCACCGTTCTTGTGATCATTTTGACCCCACGGGGTGAGATCTTGCGTGGAGCCCCAGATCGAGGGAGATTATCAGTGGTCTTGTATGTCTTCCATTTCCTATTAATTGCTCCCACAGTTGATTTCTTCAAACCAAGCTGCTTACCTATTGCAGATTCAGTTTTCCCAGCCTGGTGCAGGTCTACAATTTTATTTCTGGTGTCCTTTGACAGCTCTTTGGTCTTGGCCATAGTGGAGTTTGGAGTGTGACTGTTTGAGATTGTGGACCGGTGTCTTTTATACTAATAACAAACAGGTGCCATTAATACAGGTAACGAACAGAGGAGCCTCTTAATAAAGAAGAAGTTACAGGTCTGTGAGACCCAGAAATCGTGCTTGTTTGTAGGTGACCAAATACTTATTTTCCACCATCATTTGCAAATAAATTCATAAACAATCCTACAATGTGATTTTCTGGATTTTTTTCTCATTTTGTCTGTCATAGTTGAAGTGTACCTATGATGAAAATTACAGGCCTCTCTCATATTTTTAATTGGGAGAACTTGCACAATTGGTGGCTGACTAAATACTTTTTTGCCCCACTGTATATAAAGATCTCAGTCTGGGTCTCAACTTACTGTTGACAGTTAGAATAGAAGAATACACAAGGTGCAATTTAGAAATGTGGTTGTGCATCAGCAGTTGTTTTTTATCTTGCTATGTCAGTCACTGACAGTAACTTAACTAGCCCATGTGAGCTAACACTTTTTAGACTGGAGAGTTAGTCTAGTTTTCCAGCTGTCTAAACTTAAGGTAATCGTAGTCAAATTATCGACCGTGGGCCCCCATTGATTTTGATAGTCACTCTCACTCAGATATCATATTTAAAAAATGTATCTCCACCCTATGGAAAAATGTATAGAATTGCAGGAAACTTGCCTTAAATCTGCTATTTTTTCTCTACACACCATGCCAAATTATCTTGAATTTGCAGGAGATTAACATTTAACACTTAAATTATTTTTCTTCTCTGTCAAGAGGGGGGACGCTAAAATGTTTTTCTCACAAAGTAGACCATCCCTGGTCTAGCTGGTAAGGCTGGCCAACCAAGCTGGTAACCATGCTGGTCCATGCTGGTCAAGCTGGTCTGCAAAATCACTCCCATCACTATGCTGGCCTATGCAGTGTTGTCAGCAGGGCTTTCTCTGCCAGGCAGTTCTCTGTGGTGTTTTAAACGGTTTTGGACACAGTGATTATTGGAAATTGGACTGCAATTACACTTGTTCGTAATAGTTTCACTGATTGTGAGTTATTGATCCTTTGTTAATGAATGTCCCCTTGAAGTTGTGTTTGCAGTACGTTTGTGAATGTGTTTTTGTGAATAGTAGGTAAGCGTGCATGCACAAGAATGAAAAAGGTTCATGTGGGAGGGGACAGGGGTTTTGTGAACGTTGACAATGGCGGAAGCAGAGATGGAGCTTAAATCGGTTGTCCAAAAGAAACTGAAAATAATAATAATAATGATTTATGTCGGAAAGAAAATGGCGGGTGTTGATAATTCCCAGTCGTATCTGATAGGAGAACCTTTTCTGGGACTCTGTATACCTGTCTTGGTGAACCCATTGAAGATATCCAAAGTGGTGGAGAAAGCTTTGGGTAAAGTTAAATCTGTGAACGTCATGAGAAGTGGGCTTGTTTAGATTTTTGTTGTGTCTGAGGATGACAAAAACAGGTGTTGGAACTCACTCAATTTGCAGAGTATGATAAGTCATGCTCTGAGCTACAGAGCAGGGCACCTACAGTATTAAAGGAGTCATTTCAAGAGTTTCGGAAGAAGTTGATATTGATATACTAAGAGACATTCCTGGAGTGTTTGATGTACGCTGGATGGATCCTGAAGTTTATGGCAAGAAGGAGAAGAGTTTGTCGGTCCTTGTGTTCTTTTATGTGGAGTTCCTCCCGATCCGAGTGCTGCTGGGATTTGTGTATTATCCTGTCAGAGCCTGTATATCCAGGCCTTTGCAGTACTAGCAATGTCAAATGTTTGGACACGTAGAAAGTGTCTGCAGACGGAAGGAGCCGAGATGTGGGACGTGTGGGGAAAACCACTTTGATGGAGACTGTATAGTAAAAGAGAATTGCAAAGGAATGAAGTGTTTTAACTGTGGTTGAGAACATTAGGCAACATCATTGGAATGCCCAAATAGGGTGAAAGATACAGAGGTGGCCAGAATCAGGGCAGTTCAGTCTGTCTCCTATGCAGTGTCGATAAAATGGATAAAAGGAGTTGAAGTTCTGTTGTTGGGTATTCCTCCTACCCGCAGGATACAGATATACTGCATGTACAGAAGGTGGGCTTTTTGTTTTTTAGGGCAATGGTGATCAATGCCATGGCTAATGTGGATGGAAAGTACCAAGAGCCAAGGGAGGGAGTTATGGAAGTTTGAAGAACTGAAGGAGTGGGAGTCCGTTTTTGTTTTTGTTTTAGTGTGGATTAAGCCCCTAACTGTACAGAGTTTATTTTATTCACCCCTGTACAGCTGGTGGTGGCAATGCACCATAAATATTTGATGCCAACCGTTCTTAAACCCCAAGGAAGAAGAAGAAGAAGAAGAGGAAGAGGACGGTGTTTCTGGGAGAATTCATATTGACAATGCCAGTGCCAAAAGGAGAATTCATAGGGACAATGCCAGTGCCAAAAGGAGAATTCATAGGGACAATGCCAGTGCCAAAAGGAGAATTCATAGGGACAATGTCAGTGCCAAAAGGAGAATTCCGAAGTCAGATAATTTTTTTATATCTTGTATCTTTTATACCATAGTTTGCTTTTAACTGAACTATTAGAAAACAGTATTTGAACGGTGATTTCAGTTTTTCCCTTGTCCCAATTTGTTTTGAACATAATTACAGAGCAGCTTGTTTTGGAATTGACACTGGAGTGATCACTTTTTAATAAACGTTCTAGATACTCCCTCCTTCAGAGTCCTCTCCCTTGTTATTGCTCTCTCTGGATACCTGTCCTAACACTGCTGCCAGCACTGCCTCTTAGCTTATTTGGAGTGGAAAGTGTATATATCCCTAGATTATCTGTGGTGTATTTGATGGTTAAGGATAGAGCTGGTAGCAGTCAGAGCCATGTATTAAGATACTTGTATGTAGAGATGACAAGTCATGGTCAATAGAACTGGTGCAGTCATGTAGCCAGGTCATTTTTGAAAGATTACTTCTGAAAGTCATGGTCAATGTCCTTCATATTCTTCTGTTCTCTTTCACTGTCTCATTTTAATCTAAAATGTATGGCTCATAAAGATAACAATTTTGCCAAAGCAGTTATTGGTGAGATAGTTAATTCGATTCAACAAGTGAATTACTACTTCATCTACAACCATTTAAAACGTAATCAATGGTTATTTCTGGGAATGCTGCAGTATAGTTGCTTGGCTTTGTAGAATTTTCTGCATATTTAAGGAACTTTGCAAAAAAACGGTATTGGTATTTCATTACTTATCAGAACGTTTCCCGAAAGTTCAAACATGGATACATTTAATTAAAATGTGTGAATGTTCTAGGAACGTTCTCCAACTGCTTTGACATTGGGAATGTTCTCAAATTGTTCCAAGAACGTTAAGAAACAACATTCTTCTGTGGGAATTTCAGTACTTCAGCATTACGTTTCCTACAGGTTTCCTCATGGTTCTATCTATAGTTATGTTCTCAAACTGTTCTGAGAACGTTAAGAAACAACGTTCTTCTGTGGGAATTTCAGTACTTCAGCGTTACGTTTCCTACAGGTTTCCTCATGGTTCTATCTATAGTTATGTTCTCAAATTGTTCTGAGAACTTTGAGAAAACTTTCCATAAAAACCACAAGAAAACGTTAGTAATGTTCAGAGAACGTTCTAAGAATGTTATTTTAAATCATACAGTGCCTTCCAATAGTATACAGACCCCTTGACTTGTTCCACATATTGTTAAGTTATAGCCTTATTCTAAAATGGATTAAATAAAACAAATCATCAGCAATCTACACACAATACCCCATAATAACAAAGCGAAAACAGGTTAAGAAACATATCCCAAAAATGAAAACAGAAGTATTCAGACCCTTCGCTATGAGAATCAAAATTGAGCTCAGGTGCATCTTGTTTCCATTGATAATCCTTGAGATGTCACTCTGACAGAGCTCTAGAGTTCCTCTGTGGAGATGGGAGAACCTTCCAGAAGGACAACCTTCTACAGCACTCCACCAATCAGGCCTTTATGGTAGAGTGGCCAAATGGAAGCCACTCCTTAGTAAAAGGCAGTTTACAGCCCTCTTGGAGTTTGCCAAAAGGCACCTAAAGACTCTCAAACCATGAGAAACAATATTCTCTGGTCTGATGAAACTATTGAACTCTTTGGCCTAAATGCCAATTGTCATGTCTGGAGGAAACCTGGCACCATCCCTACGGTGAAGCATGGTAGTGGCAGAATCATGCTGTGGGGATGTTTTTCAGCGGCAGGGACTGGGAGACTAATCAGGATTGAGGCAAAGGTGAACGGACCAAAGTACATAGAGATCATTGATGAAAACCTGCTCCAATGCTCTGAGGACTTCAGACTGAGGCGAAGGTTCACCTTCCAATAAGACAACAACTCTAAGCCCACAGCCAAGATAACGCAGGGGTGGCTTCGGAACAAGTCTCTGAATGTCCTTGAGGGGCCCAGCCTGAGTCCGGACCTAAACCTGATCAAACATCTCTGGATACACCTGAAAACATTGTACAGGAATGCTCCCCATCCAACCTGACAGAGTTTGAGAAGATCTGCAGAGAAGAATGAGAGAAACCCCAAAAATACAGGTGTGCCAAGCTTGAGCGCCATACCCAAGAAGACTCAAGGCTGTAGTCACTGACAAAGGGACATCAACAAAGTACTGAGTAAAGGGTCTGATATTTCCTTCATTTTCTTATAAATTAGCAAAAATGTATAAAAACCTGTTAATGCTTTGTCATTATAGGGTATTGTGTGTAGATAAATGAGGAAAAACAAAAAATATAATCAATTTCAGAATAAGGCTGTAACCTAACAAAATCTGGAGGAAATCAATGGTTCTTCAAACCGAAGGCACTGTATACATTCCGTTCTAAGCATCAACAAAACTCACTCGATCCTCTATCTTGTTAAATTTGATCTTAAAAGGATACTTCGGGACTTTGGCAGAGGTAGTTTCGTGAGCCAATGCTAACTTGCGTTAGCACAATGACTGGAAGTCTATAGTATCTAATAGCATGCTAGTGGTTACCATAGACTTCCAGCCATTGTTTTAACGCTAGTTAGTAGTTGTGCTAACACTAGTTAGCATCTTCCTTCAAACTGCACGCAGAGACATAAAAATGGTATCCACAAGATAATCTGACTCTGGGGAAGTAGATAAAGGGCTTAGTTTCAAAAATCCTGAAGTTTACTGTCACGTTCGTCGTATGAATCGGACCAAGGCGCAGCGTGGTATGCGTACATTTTAATTTATTAAAAGGATGAACACTGAACAAACTAACAAAACAAACCGTGAAGCGTATATGAATAGTGCAGACAGGCAACTAAACATAAAACAAGATCCCACAAAACACAAAAGGGAAATGAATACCTAAATATGATCCCTAATCAGAGACAACGATAAACAGCTGTCTCTGATTGAGAACCATATCAGGCCAACAGAGAAATACAAAACCCCCTAGACCTACAACAACCCTGGACATACAAAAAACCTAGATGATACAAAAACTAGCGTACCCACCCTAGTCACACCCTGACCTAACCAAAATATAAAGAAAACAGAGATAACTAAGGTCAGGGCGTGACATTTACCCTTAATGAGTGATTGTTTCCTTTGAAATGGGTTCTCGAATCAAATCAAATCAAATCTAAATGTATTTGTCATGTGCGCCGAATACAACAGGTGTAGTAGACCTTACAGTGAAATGCTTACTTACAGGCTCTAACCAATAGTGAGAAAAAGGTGTGTGTGTGTGTGTGTGTGTGTGTGTGTGTGTGTGTGTGTGTGTGTGTGTGTGTGTGTGTGTGTGTGTGTGTGTGTGTGTGTGTGTGTGTGTGTGTGTGTGTGTGTGTGTGTGTAGGTAAGTTGAGAAATAAATTGATTTGGGCACCAAGGATTTTGAAGCTCTCAACCTTCTCCACTACTGCCCCGTCGATGAGAATGGGGACGTGCTCGTGCTCCTTTTCCTGTAGTCCACAAGCATCTCCTTACTCTTGGTTACGTTGAGGGATTGGTTGTTATTCTGGCACCACCCGGCCAGGTCTCTGACCTCCTCCCTATAGGCTGTCTCGTCGTTGTCGGCAATCAGGCCAACCACTGTTGTGTCATCTGCAAACTCAATGATGGTGTTGGAGTCGTGCCTGGACATGCATTCGTGGGTGAACTGAGAGTACAGGAGGGGACTGAGCACCTACCCCTGGGGAGCTCCAGTGTTGAGGATCAGCGTGGCAGATGTGTTGCTACCAACTCTCACCACCTGGGGGCGGCCCGTCAGGAAGTCCAGGATCCAGTTGCAGAGAGATGTGTTTAGTCCCAGGTTCCTTAGCTTAGTGATGAGCTTTGAGGGCACTATGGTGTTGAACGCTGAGCTGTAGTCAATGAATAGCATTCTCACATAGGTGTTCTATTTATCCAGTTGGGAAAGGGCAGTGTGGAGTGCAATAGAGATTGCATCATCTGTTGATCTGTTTGGGCGGTATTCAAATTGGAGTGTGTCTAGGGTTTCTGGGATAATGTTGTTGATGTGAGCCATTACCAGCCTTTCAAAGCACTTCATGGCTACGGACGTGAGTGCTACGGGTCTGTAGTTGTTTAGGCAGGTTGCCTTTGTGTTCTTGGGCACAGGGACTATGGTGGTCTGCTTGAAGCATGTTTGTATTACAGACTCAATCAGGGACATGTTTAAAATGTTAGTGAAGACACCTGCCAGTTGGTCAGCATATGCTCGGAGCACACGTCCTGGTAATGCGTCTGGCCCTGCAGCCTTGTGTATGCTGTCCTGTTTAAAGTTCTTACTCACGTCGGCTACAGAGAGCGTGATCACACAGTCGTCCGGAACAGCTGATGCTCTCATGCATGCCTCAGTGTTGATTGCCTCGAAGCGAGCATAGAAGTGATTTAGCTTGCCTGGTAGGCTCGTGTCACTGGGCAGCTCGCGGCTGTGCTTCCCTTTGTAGTCTGTAATAGTTTGCAAGCCCTGCCACATCCGACCAGCGTCAGAGCCGGTGTAGTATGATTCAGTCTTAGCCCTGTATTGACTCTTTAACTGTTTAATGGTTTGTCGCAGGGCATAGCGGGTTTTCTTGTAAGCTTCCGGGTTAGAGTCCCGCACCTTGAATGCGGCAGCTCTACCCTTTAGCTCAGTGTGAATGTTGCCTGTAATCCATGGCTTCTGGTTGGGGTATGTACGTACAGTCACTGTTGGGACAACGTCCTAAATGCACTTATTGATAAAGCCAGTGACTGATGTGGTGTAGTCCTCAATGTCATAGGAAGAATCCCGGAACATGTTCCAGTCTGTGATAGCAAAGCAGTCCTGTAGTTTAGCATCTGCTTCATCTGACCATTTTTTTTATAGACCGAGTCACTGGTGCTTCCTGATTTAATTTTTGCTTGTAAGCAGGAATCAGGAGGATAAAGTTATGGTCGGATTTACCAAATGGAGGGCGAAGGAGAGCTTTGTACGCATCTGTGTGGAGTACAGGTGATCTAGAATTTTTCCCTCTGGTTGCACATTTAACATGTTGATAGAGATTTGGTGGAACTGATTTATGTTTCGCTACATTGAAGTCTCCGGCCACTAGGAGCACCGCCTCTGGGTGAGTGGTTTCCTGTTCGCTTATTTCCTTATACAGCTGACTGAGTGCGGTCTTAGTGCCAGCATATGTTTGTGGTGGTAAATAAACAGCCACAATAAGTATAGCTGAGAACTCTCTCGGCAAGTTGTGTGTTCTGTTTGAATAGACTAAAATGAACAGTTTTGTGTAAGTAAAATATTATGGCATGCTAGCTCTATCCTGGTGGCTTCTATTGTGTTATTGACTGTATGTTTGTTTATCCCATGTGTAACACAGTGTTGTTGTTATTGTCACGCTGCTTTGCTTTATCTTAGCCAGGTCGCAGTTGTAAATGAGAGCTTGTTTTCAACTGGCCTACCTGGTTAAATAAAGGTGAAATAAAATAAACTGGATTAATACCATAGATAGAGAATGGAGGATTATTGGTTCGAATCTCACTGATGTTGTGTCGCAATAAAAAATATATATTTGCATGATTAATGCCTAAGGAAATTAATTATCATGCGTGCTATCTGTGCTTGAAGTAAAAAAATAAGCTAGCAGTGTCTTATTGTAAACGTGAGTTATTCAAAGTGAGTCAAAAAAACAAATAACCTATCATTTCTGTTTTCAGACCAATAATAAATCATCCCAGGAAAACTTTCAAGGAACCAAAGAAAAACGTTATAAGAACCTCCCTCCAACTTAAAAATAAACGTTCCATGAACAAATAAAATGTTTTACTTCTGTTCTCAGAACATTTAAAAAACCTTCAGTTCTACCAGTCAGGAAACATATGGCTTCATTCCCACAACCAATGTGAAACCAAAAACCTACATTCCCATAACTTCCAAGGAACCAAATGTGTTAGCTGCGTTGGGTGTGTACTGGTATGAATGATCTGTGGTCTCTCACTGTTTTTCAGGCTGTGGCATGCTGGCATATATTTCACTGTTATGTTTCATGTGTCCATGTCTGCTAAGGTTTCTTGGTCTTTCAAGTTGGACAGTAGAGGGATTACATTATTACAATGTATCTTTATTTTCAAAATTCAGAAAATTGTCTCTCTCCTCGTGTTACAATTTTTTGGTGTTTCTTGGTTTCAGTGTGCATCCCTCTTGTTTAAATATACTGTCACAGGACCACAGAATGTCACAGAGAAAGAGAATCAACCATTAAACAAACTGTGTCGTGGAGCCTCAAGTTACCCTGTATCGCCAGATAGTCTACAACACCCCAGCAGAGTCATCAAGTTACCCTGTATCGCCAGATAGTCTACAACACCCCAGCAGAGTCATCAAGTTACCCACTGTTACATCACTTCCCCTTTCCTCTGTCTGTTGCTCTCTGGTGTTTCTGCAGCCTGAGACCCACTCGCCACTCTGTCTGTCTCTGGCCTCCCCTTCCATCTCTTTCTCCTTCACCCCTCCTCACCTCTCTTCACATCTCTCACTCTCACTCTCCATATCCGCTCCGCACGTGACCTCTGATCTCTCACTCCATCTTCATTATCCCCAATTTCCCCTCCTCTCTACTCTCTCTTCCACCTCCCCCCTCCTATCTTCACCTCCTCACCCCTCTCTTTCTCCCCTCTCACCTCTACTCTCCTGCCTCATTCCATTTCTCCCTCTCACCCCTCCCCTCCTCTCTCCCCCATCTCCTCTTCTGACCTCTCATTTCCTCTCTCAACCCTCCCGAACACTCATCTTCCCCTCCTCTCATCTCGTCCATCACTGAGCTCTCGTTCTGACCGCTTTGCCCCAAGCAGCAGGAGATGAGACTCATATCAGCTCCATATTGATTTTCCACACAGACGCTCTCTTCCACAAAAAATAAACCCAGGCGGAGACCAGTTGATTGGATAGACATTTATTTCACCTTTATATATACAGATAAGACAAATTCTGAATTCCAATGACGTCTTGACAAACACATCAATAAACATGAATTACACTATACATTTCTACAGTAAATACAGTTGAAGTAGGAACTTTTACATACACCGTAACCAAATACATTTAAACTCCGTTTTTCACAATTCCTGACATTTAATCCTAGTAAACATTCCCTGTCTTAGGTCAGTAAGGATCACCACTTTATTTTAAGAATGTGAAATCTCAGATTAATAGTAGAGAGAATTATTTATTTATTTCATATTTTATTTATTTCATCACATTCCCAGTGGGTCAGAAGTTCACATACACTCAATTAGTATTTGGTAGCATTGCCTTTAAATTGTTTAACTTGGGTCAAACATTTTGGGTAGCCTTCCACAAGCTTCCCACAATAAGTTAGGTGAATTTTGACCCATTCCTCCTGACAGAGCTGGTGTAACTGGTCAGGTTTATAGGCCTCCTTGCTCACACACACTTTTTCAGTTCTGCCAACAAATTTTCTATAGGACTGAGGTCCGGGCTTTGTTTTGGCCACTCCAATACCTTGACTTTGTTGTCCTTAAGCCATTTTGCCACAACTTTGGAAGTATGCTTGGGGTCATTACCCATTTGCGACCAACTTTTAACTTCCTGACTGATGTCTTGAGATGTTGCTTCAACATATCTACGTAATTTCCCTCCCAGGATGCCATCTATTTTGTGAAGTGCACCAGTCCCTCCTGCAGCAAAGCACCCCCACAACATGATGCTGACACCCCCTTGCTTCACGGTTGGGATGGTGTTCTTCGGCTTGCAAGCCTCCCCCTTTTTTCTCCAAACAGAACAATGGTCATTATGGCCAAACAGATCTATTTTTGTTTCATCAGGCCAGAGGACATTTCTCCAAAAAGTTTGACCTTTGTCCCCATGTGCAGTTGCAAACCGTAATCTGGCTTTTGTATGGCGGTTTTGGAGCAGTGGCTTCTTCCTTGCTGAGCAGCCTTTCAGGTTATATCGATATACAGTGGGGCAAAAAAGTATTTAGTCAGCCACCAATTGTGCAAGTTCTCCCACTTAAAAAGATGAGAGAGGCCTGTAATTTTCATCATAGGTACACTTCAACTATGACAGACAAAATGAGAAAACAAATTCCAGAAAATCACATTGTAGGATTTTTCATGAATTTATTTGCAAATTATAGTGGAAAATAAGTATTTGGTAACCTACAAACAAGCAAGATTTCTGGCTCTCACAGACCTGTAACTTCTTCTCCTCTGTCCTCCACTCGTTACCTGTATTAACGGCACCTGTTTGAATTTGTTATCAGTATAAAAGACACCTGTCCACAACCTCAAACAGTCACACTCCAAACTCCACTATGGCCAAGACCAAAGAGCTGTCAAAGGACACCAGAGAGAGCAAGATCACACAGTTGTCTGGAACAGCTGGTGCTCTCATTCACAATTCAGTGTTGCTTGCCTCGAAGTGAGCATAGAATTAATTTAGCTTGTCTGGTTAGCTCGAGTCACTGGGCAGCTCGCGGCTGAGTTTCCCTTTGTAATCCGTAATAGTTTACATGCCCTGCCATATCCGACGAGCAACAGAGCCGATGTAGTAAGATTTGATCTTAGTCCTGTCTTGATGTTTTGACTGTTTGATGGCTCGTTGGATGTCGTAGCAGGATTTCTTATAAACACCCGGATTAGCTCCTTGAAAGCAGCAGCTCTAGCCTCTAGCCTTTAGCTCAGTGCAGATGTTTCCTGTAATCCATTGCTTCTGGTTAGCATATGTATGTCTGGGGACGATGTCGTCGATGCACTTATTAATGAGGCAGGTGACTGATGTGGTAAACTCCTCAATGTTATTGGTTGATTTACGAACATATTCCAGTCTGTGCTAGCGAAACAGTCCTTTAGCTTAGCATCCGCTTCATTAGGCCACTTCCATATTGAGTACGTCGCTGGTACTGCCTGTTTGAGTTTTTGCTTGTAAGCAGGAATCAGGATAGCGTTATGGTCAGATTTGCCAAATGGAGGGCGAGGGAGAGCTTTGTATCCATCTCTATGTGTGGAGTAAAGGTTGTCTAGAATGTTATTTACATCTCTGTGTTTGGAGTAAAGGTGATCAAGAGTTTTATATACATCTCTGTGTGTGGAGTAAAGGTGATCTAGAGTTATATATACATCTCTGTGTGTGGAGTAAAGGTGATCTAGAGTTTTATATACATCTCTGTGTGTGGAGTAAAATCTAGAGTTGTATCGCCTCAAATTGCACAGGTGAAAATCAGGTCAGACAAATGTCAGTTTCTCTGCATTAAAATCACTAGGAGCACCGCCTCCTATATGTGCATTTTTTTGTTGTTTACGACCCTATACAGCTTATTGATTGCGGTGTTTTGTTTTGTGTTTATTGTATCGCGCCAGTGTTTCACCCTGGGCATTTCCTGTACCCTATTGGGGAAATTTTGGTGAAACTTATGGTTATATTCTTGACGGTATTTTGCGCTTGTCACTTTTGCCGGTGAGTTGTAGCTGTTTGCACCCGTCTGTTATTGCTCTTGGCAAATAAAGTTGCCTGATCACTTATCTCTGCTCTCCTGCACTTGACTCGAATGACCAGCAGCAAAAGCCCTGACAGGTGTGTATTGTTATTAACATCAGCTGGTGATCAATCTCTAATGTTAACCTTAACCGAAGCTGCCATTCGGTCTTCATGATGCATAGAAAAAACAGCTACATATATGGTATATTGTCCATGTCCTTGTGCAGCCACGACTCCGAGAAACATAGGATATTATAGTTCTTTGGGTCTCGTTGATAGGATAGTCTCAACTGGAGCTTGTCCAGTTTGTCCTCCAGTGATTGTGAGTTTGCCAATAGAACTGAGGGTAGAGGCGGTTTATATACTGTCAACCTAGTCTTGTC
>NC_088220.1:75011336-75118836 GCF_036934945.1 Oncorhynchus masou masou
ATTTGATTCCTGTACACTAATTATATAGATTTGTTTTGTTTACAGCACCAACCTTTTTTGAGTCAAGATCACTTTCTGAGTCAAAACTCAAGCCGTAATAAAGTAAATAAATTAACTTTCCCCATGCTACACAGGGCTATATTGGTCTGTTAATACAGGCATGAGTAAAGTTTTCGGAGTGGAATGAGACAAAGTAGGAGGCAGATGTGCATTCTTCTTCCAGTGGAGTCATTTTAGTGTGTGGACCTCTAATGTCAGCATCACCCTGAAGGTGATCTTTTAGAACTGTCTTTGTGTGTCTGTGGCCCTCCTTCTTCATCACAGAAATATTACACAAATCCCACAATTACGATCAGTCACATTCCCCCTCTATACAGTGTAGAAAGTAATTGCCTGACTCATTAAAGCAATTGAGAAATGGTTATTCAAACATCTCCAACTGCTTGTAGAAGTCAAATCGTATAACTCACTCAGATGTCAGATGTTCTGAGAAATTCATGTTTTTGAGTAATCTTAACAAATATTAGCCTAATGAGTAAATACAACTTTATTTATCCTTGTTCTGCTAATCTGAAGTTATTGAGTTTTTACAAGTTAGGAGTATTTATCATGTTAAAGTCAATCTAACGAATGGTTCTAGAAAGCGGGTTTCCACAAAAAGATGTAGTTAGCAGAATGAATTTCTTTTTAAAGGGAACTTTTTACTAAGGTCAGTCTGACTTCACAGAGCAACACATTAACTCCTCAGGCTTGTCTTGCACTCCCCCTCACTTACACTTAGGCTGCACTTTGCTGACTTCCACCAGACACACACAACACCCACCAAATGATTATTACATACACGCACACACAGACAGTGGACACGTGGCTGTGATGAGGCCAGAGCACAGAGCACAGGGCCCAGAGGGATGCGGTTCACAGTGTAGGAGGCTGAGGAATCAATAACCGCTTATGAAAACAAAGGGAAACCGCAGAGAGCAGTCACAGGCAGAATAAGCAGTGCTTCATTTGAGCCGGATCTGGCTCCCCTTCATTTTGGACTATTTTGTTCCGGTATCTATTTGGCCGGATACGGAACCTCTCATGGTATGAAACCTTATTTTCACTTTTTGCCATGTAAAAATGTGAATAAAAGCGATCGTACTTCATTTGAGTTGCCTCTTCGTTAATTCTCCTGCCAACACAACAAAAACGTCCTGTGAAAAAGCAGATATAGTTATAACAGTACAGATATAGTTATAGTTATAACAGTACAGATATAGTTATAACAGTACAGATATAGTTATAGTTATAACAGTACAGATATAGTTATAGTTATAACAGTACAGATATAGTTATAGTTATAACAGTACAGATATAGTTATAGTTATAACAGTACAGATATAGTTATAGTTATAACAGTACAGATATAGTTATAGTTATAACAGTACAGATATAGTTATAACAGTACAGATATAGTTATAACAGTACAGACATAGTTATAGTTATAACAGTACAGATATAGTTATAGTTATAACAGTACAGATATAGTTATAGTTATAACAGTACAGATATAGTTATAGTTATAACAGTACAGATATAGTTATAACAGTACAGATATAGTTATAGTTATAACAGTACAGATATAGTTATAGTTATAGCAGTACAGATATAGTTATAGTTATAACAGTACAGATATAGTTAGTACAGATATAGTTAACAGTACAGATATAGTTTATAGATTAGTTAACAGTACAGATATAGTTATAACAGTACAGATATAGTTATAGTTATAACAGTACAGATATAGTTATAGTTATAACAGTACAGATATAGTTATAGTTATAACAGTACAGATATAGTTATAGTTATAACAGTACAGATATAGTACAGATATAGTTATAGTTATAACAGTACAGATATAGTTATAGTTATAACAGTACAGATATAGTTATAGTTATAGCAGTACAGATATAGTTATAGTTATAACAGTACAGATATAGTTATAGTTATAACAGTACAGATATAGTTATAGTTATAACAGTACAGATATAGTTATAACAGTACAGATATAGTTATAACAGTACAGATATAGTTATAGTTATAACAGTACAGATATAGTTATAGTTATAACAGTACAGATATAGTTATAGTTAGTTATAACAGTACAGATATAGTTATAGTTATAACAGTACAGATATAGTTATAGTTATAGCAGTACAGATATAGTTATAGTTATAACAGTACAGATATAGTTATAGTTATAGCAGTACAGATATAGTTATAGTTATAACAGTACAGATATAGTTATAGTTATAGCAGTACAGATATAGTTATATAGATATAGTTATATAGTTATAACAGTACAGATATAGTTATAGTTATAACAGTACAGATATAGTTATAACAGTACAGATATAGTTATAGTTATAACAGTACAGATATAGTTATAGTTATAACAGTACAGATATAGTTATAACAGTACAGATATAGTTATAGTTATAACAGTACAGATATAGTTATAACAGTACAGATATAGTTATAGTTAGTACAGATATAGTTATAGTACAGATAGTTATAACAGTACAGATATAGTTATAACAGTACAGATATAGTTATAGTTATAACAGTACAGATATAGTTATAACAGTACAGATATAGTTATAGCAGTACAGATATAGTTATAGTTATAACAGTACAGATATAGTTATAACAGTACAGATATAGTTATAGTTATAACAGTACAGATATAGTTATAGTTATAACAGTACAGATATAGTTATAGCAGTACAGATATAGTTATAGTTATAACAGTACAGATATAGTTATAACAGTACAGATATAGTTATAGTTATAACAGTACAGATATAGTTATAGTTATAACAGTACAGATATAGTTATAACAGTACAGATATAGTTATAGTTATAACAGTACAGATATAGTTATAGTTATAACAGTACAGATATAGTTATAGTTATAACAGTACAGATATAGTTATAACAGTACAGATATAGTTATAACAGTACAGATATAGTTATAGTTATAACAGTACAGATATAGTTATAGTTATAACAGTACAGATATAGTTATAGTTATAACAGTACAGATATAGTTATAGTTATAACAGTACAGATATAGTTATAGTTATAACAGTACAGATATAGTTATAACAGTACAGATATAGTTATAACAGTACAGATATAGTTATTATAATAGTTATACAGATATAGTTATAGTTATAACAGTACAGATATAGTTATAGTTATAACAGTACAGATATAGTTATAACAGTACAGATATAGTTATAACAGTACAGATATAGTTATAACAGTACAGATATAGTTATAGTTATAACAGTACAGATATAGTTATAGTTATAACAGTACAGATATAGTTATAACAGTACAGATATAGTTATAACAGTACAGATATAGTTATAACAGTACAGATATAGTTATAACAGTACAGATATAGTTATAGTTATAACAGTACAGATATAGTTATAACAGTACAGATATAGTTATAACAGTACATATATAGTTATAGTTATAACAGTACAGATATAGTTATAACAGTACAGATATAGTTATAGTTATAACAGTACAGATATAGTTATAGTTATAACAGTACAGATATAGTTATAGTTATAACAGTACGGATATAGTTATAGTTATAACAGTACAGATATAGTTATAGCAGTACAGATATAGTTATAACAGTACAGATATAGTTATAACAGTACAGATATAGTTATAACAGTACAGATATAGTTATAACAGTACAGATATAGTTATAGTTATAACAGTACAGATATAGTTATAACAGTACAGATATAGTTATAACAGTACAGATATAGTTATAGCAGTACAGATATAGTTATAGCAGTACAGATATAGTTATAGTTATAACAGTACAGATATAGTTATAGCAGTACAGATATAGTTATAACAGTACAGATATAGTTATAGCAGTACAGATATAGTTATAACAGTACAGATATAGTTATAGCAGTACAGATATAGTTATAGTTATAACAGTACAGATATAGTTATAGCAGTACAGATATAGTTATAGCAGTACAGATATAGTTATAGTTATAACAGTACAGATATAGTTATAGTTATAACAGTACAGATATAGTTATAGTTATAACAGTACAGATATAGTTATAGTTATAACAGTACAGATATAGTTATAACAGTACAGATATAGTTATAGTTATAACAGTACAGATATAGTTATAGTTATAACAGTACAGATATAGTTATAGTTATAACAGTACAGATATAGTTATAGTTATAACAGTACAGATATAGTTATAGTTATATAGTACAGATATAGTTATACAGAGTTATAGTTATAGTTATAGTTATAACAGTACAGATATAGTTATAGTTATAACAGTACAGATATAGTTATAACAGTACAGATATAGTTATATCACAGTACAGATATAGTTATAGTTATAACAGTACAGATATAG
Source organism: Oncorhynchus masou masou (assembly GCF_036934945.1). NCBI lineage: Eukaryota > Metazoa > Chordata > Actinopteri > Salmoniformes > Salmonidae > Oncorhynchus > Oncorhynchus masou. The sequence goes on from NC_088220.1 coordinate 75,015,800, forward strand.
TTATAGTTATAACAGTACAGATATAGTTATAGTTATAACAGTACAGTTATAGTTATAGTACAGATATATAGTTATAACAGTACAGATATAGTTATAGCAGTACAGATATAGTTATAACAGTACAGATATAGTTATAACAGTACAGATATAGTTATAGTTATAACAGTACAGATATAGTTATAGTTATAACAGTACAGATATAGTTATAGTTATAACAGTACAGATATAGTTATAGTTATAACAGTACAGATATAGTTATAGTTATAGTTATAGCAGTACAGATATAGTTATAGTTATAACAGTACAGATATAGTTATAGTTATAACAGTACAGATATAGTTATAGTTATAACAGTACAGATATAGTTATAGTTATAACAGTACAGATATAGTTATAGTTATAACAGTACAGATATAGTTATAGTTATAGCAGTACAGATATAGTTATAGTACAGATATAGTTATAACAGTACAGATATAGTTATAGTTATAACAGTACAGATATAGTTATAGTTATAACAGTACAGATATAGTTATAGTTATAACAGTACAGATATAGTTATAGTTATAACAGTAGTTATAGTTATATAGTTATAGTTATAACAGTACAGATATAGTTATAGTTATAACAGTACAGATATAGTTATAGTTATAACAGTACAGATATAGTTATAGTTATAACAGTACAGATATAGTTATAGTTATAACAGTACAGATATAGTTATAGTTATAACAGTACAGATATAGTTATAGTTATAACAGTACAGATATAGTTATAGTTATAACAGTACAGATATAGTTATAGTTATAGCAGTACAGATATAGTTATAGTTATAGCAGTACAGATATAGTTATAGTTATAACAGTACAGATATAGTTATAGTTATAACAGTACAGATATAGTTATAGTTATAGCAGTACAGATATAGTTATAGTTATAACAGTACAGATATAGTTATAGTTATAACAGTACAGATATAGTTATAGTTATAACAGTACAGATATAGTTATAGTTATAACAGTACAGATATAGTTATAGTACAGATATAGTTATAGTTATAACAGTACAGATATAGTTATAGTTATAACAGTACTATTACAGATATAGTTATAGCAGTACAGATATAGTTATAGTTATAACAGTACAGATATAGTTATAGTTATAGTTATAGTTATAGCAGTACAGATATAGTTATAGTTATAACAGTACAGATATAGTTATAGTTATAGCAGTACAGATATAGTTATAGTTATAACAGTACAGATATAGTTATAGTTATAACAGTACAGATATAGTTATAGCAGTACAGATATAGTTATAGTTATAGCAGTACAGATATAGTTATAGTTATAACAGTACAGATATAGTTATAGTTATAACAGTACAGATATAGTTATAGTTATAGCAGTACAGATATAGTTATAGTTATAACAGTACAGATATAGTTATAGTTATAACAGTACAGATATAGTTATAGTTATAACAGTACAGATATAGTTATAGTTATAACAGTACAGATATAGTTATAGTTATAACAGTACAGATATAGTTATAGTTATAACAGTACAGATATAGTTATAGTTATAGCAGTACAGATATAGTTATAGTTATAACAGTACAGATATAGTTATAGTTATAACAGTACAGATATAGTTATAACAGTACAGATATAGTTATAGTTATAACAGTACAGATATAGTTATAGTTATAGCAGTACAGATATAGTTATAGTTATAGCAGTACAGATATAGTTATAGTTATAACAGTACAGATATAGTTATAACAGTACAGATATAGTTATAGTCAGAGTACAGATATAGTTATAGTTATAACAGTACAGATATAGTTATAGCAGTACAGATATAGTTATAGCAGTACAGATATAGTTATAGTTAACAGTACAGATATAGTTATAGTTATAGATACAGTTATAGTTATAACAGTACAGATATAGTTATAGTTATAACAGTACAGATATAGTTATAGTTATAACAGTACAGATATAGTTATAGTTATAACAGTACAGATATAGTTATAGTTATAACAGTACAGATATAGTTATAGTTATAACAGTACAGATATAGTTATAGTTATAGCAGTACAGATATAGTTATAGCAGTACAGATATAGTTATAGTTATAGCAGTACAGATATAGTTATAGTTATAACAGTACAGATATAGTTATAGTTATAACAGTACAGATATAGTTATAGCAGTACAGATATAGTTATAGTTATACCAGTACAGATATAGTTATAGTACAGATATAGTTATAGTTATAACAGTACAGATATAGTTATAGTTATAGCAGTACAGATATAGTTATAGTTATAGCAGTACAGATATAGTTATAGTTATAACAGTACAGATATAGTTATAGTTATAACAGTACAGATATAGTTATAGCAGTACAGATATAGTTATAGTTATAACAGTACAGATATAGTTATAGCAGTACAGATATAGTTATAGTTATAGCAGTACAGATATAGTTATAGTTATAACAGTACAGATATAGTTATAGTTATAACAGTACAGATATAGTTATAGCAGTACAGATATAGTTATAGTTATAACAGTACAGATATAGTTATAGTTATAGCAGTACAGATATAGTTATAGTTATAGTTATAGCAGTACAGATATAGTTATAGTTATAACAGTACAGATATAGTTATAGTTATAACAGTACAGATATAGTTATAGTTATAACAGTACAGATATAGTTATAGTTATAACAGTACAGATATAGTTATAACAGTACAGATATAGTTATAGTTATAACAGTACAGATATAGTTATAGTTATAGTACAGTACAGATATAGTTATAGTTATAACAGTACAGATATAGTTATAGTTATAACAGTACAGATATAGTTATAGTTATAACAGTACAGATATAGTTATATAGTTATAGTTATAGCTTTACAGATATAGTTATAGTTATAACAGTACAGATATAGTTATAGTTATAGCAGTAGTTATACAGTAATGATATAGTTATAGTTATAGCAGTACAGATATAGTTATAGTTATAGTTATAGTTATAACAGTACAGATATAGTTATAGTTATAACAGTACAGATATAGTTATAGTTATAACAGTACAGATATAGTTATAGCAGTACAGATATAGTTATAGTTATACAGTACAGATATAGTTATAGTTATAACAGTACAGATATAGTTATAGTTATAGCAGTACAGATATAGTTATAGTTATAACAGTACAGATATAGTTATAGTTATAACAGTACAGATATAGTTATAGTTATAACAGTACAGATATAGTTATAACAGTACAGATATAGTTATAGTTATAACAGTACAGATATAGTTATAGTTATAACAGTACAGATATAGTTATAGTTATAACAGTACAGATATAGTTATAGTTATAACAGTACAGATATAGTTATAGTTATAACAGTACAGATATAGTTATAGTTATAACAGTACAGATATAGTTATAGTTATAACAGTACAGATATAGTTATAGTTATAGCAGTACAGATATAGTTATAGTTATAACAGTACATATATAGTTATAACAGTACAGATATAGCTATAGCAGAGTACAGATCTAGTTATAGTTATAACAGTACAGATATAGTTATAGTTATAACAGTACAGATATAGTTATAGTTATAGTACAGATATAGTTATAGTTATAACAGTACAGATATAGTTATAACAGTTATAGTTATAACAGTACAGATATAGTTATATAGATATAGTTATAGTTATAACAGTACAGATATAGTTATAGTTATAGTTATAACAGTACAGATATAGTTATAGTTATAACAGTACAGATATAGTTATAGTTATAACAGTACAGATATAGTTATAGTTATAACAGTACAGATATAGTTATAGTTATAACAGTACAGATATAGTTATATATAGTACAGATATAGTTATAACAGTACAGATATAGTTATAGTTATAACAGTACAGATATAGTTATAGTTATAACAGTACAGATATAGTTATAGTTATAACAGTACAGATATAGTTATAGTTATAACAGTACAGATATAGTTATAGTTATATACAGTACAGATATAGTTATAGTTATAACAGTACAGATATAGTTATAGTTATAACAGTACAGATATAGTTATAGTTATAACAGTACAGATATAGTTATAGTTATAACAGTACAGATATAGTTATAGTTATAACAGTACAGATATAGTTATAGCAGTACAGATATAGTTATAGTTATACAGTACAGATATATATACAGTACAGATATAGTTATAGTTATAACAGTACAGATATAGTTATAGTTATAACAGTACAGATATAGTTATAGTTATAACAGTACAGATATAGTTATAGTTATAACAGTACAGATATAGTTATAGTTATAACAGTACAGATATAGTTATAGTTATAACAGTACAGATATAGTTATAGTTATAGCAGTACAGATATAGTTATAGTTATAACAGTACAGATATAGTTATAGTTATAACAGTACAGATATAGTTATAACAGTACAGATATAGTTATAGTTATAACAGTACAGATATAGTTATAGTTATAACAGTACAGATATAGTTTATAGTTATAGCAGTACAGATATAGTTATAGTTATAACAGTACAGATATAGTTATAGTTATAACAGTACAGATATAGTTATAGTTATAACAGTACAGATATAGTTATAGTTATAACAGTACAGATATAGTTATAGTTATAACAGTACAGATATAGTTATAGCAGTACAGATATAGTTATAGTTATAACAGTACAGATATAGTTATAGTTATAACAGTACAGATATAGTTATAGTTATAGCAGTACAGATATAGTTATAGCAGTACAGATATAGTTATAGCAGTACAGATATAGTTATAGTTATAACAGTACAGATATAGTTATAGCAGTACAGATATAGTTATAGTTATAGCAGTACAGATATAGTTATAGTTATAACAGTACAGATATAGTTATAGTTATAGTACAGTTACAGATATAGTTATAGTTATAACAGTACAGATATAGTTATAGTTATAACAGTACAGATATAGTTATAGTTATAACAGTACAGATATAGATATAGATATAGTTATAGTTATAACAGTACAGATATAGTTATAGTTATAACAGTACAGATATAGTTATAGTTATAACAGTACAGATATAGTTATAGTTATAACAGTACAGATATAGTTATAACAGTACAGATATAGTTATAGCAGTACAGATATAGTTATAGCAGTACAGATATAGTTATAGCAGTACAGATATAGTTATAGCAGTACAGATATAGTTATAGCAGTACAGATATAGTTATAGCAGTACAGATATAGTTATAACAGTACAGATATAGTTATAGTTATAACAGTACAGATATAGTTATAGTTATAACAGTACAGATATAGTTATAGTTATAGCAGTACAGATATAGTTATAGTTATAACAGTACAGATATAGTTATAACAGTACAGATATAGTTATAGCAGAGTACAGATATAGTTATAGTTATAACAGTACAGATATAGTTATAGCAGTACAGATATAGTTATAGTTATAACAGTACAGATATAGTTATAGTTATAACAGTACAGATATAGTTATAGTTATAACAGTACAGATATAGTTATAGTTATAACAGTACAGATATAGTTATAGTTATAGCTTTACAGATATAGTTATAGCAGTACAGATATAGTTATAGTTATAACAGTACAGATATAGTTATAGTTATAGCAGTACAGATATAGTTATAACAGTACAGATATAGTTATAACAGTACAGATATAGTTATAGTTATAACAGTACAGATATAGTTATAGTTATAACAGTACAGATATAGTTATAGCAGTACAGATATAGTTATAGTTATAACAGTACAGATATAGTTATAGTTATAACAGTACAGATATAGTTATAGTTATAGCAGTACAGATATAGTTATAGTTATAGCAGTACAGATATAGTTATAGTTATAACAGTACAGATATAGTTATAGTTATAACAGTACAGATATAGTTATAGTTATAACAGTACAGATATAGTTATAGTTATAGCAGTACAGATATAGTTATAGTTATAGCAGTACAGATATAGTTATATATAACAGTACAGATATAGTTATAGTTATAACAGTACAGATATAGTTATAGATATAGTTATAACAGTACAGATATAGTTATAGTTATACAGATATAGTTATAGTTATAGCAGTACAGATATAGTTATAGTTATAACAGTACAGATATAGTTATAGTTATAACAGTACAGATATAGTTATAGTTATAACAGTACAGTACAGATATAGTTATAGTTATAACAGTACAGATATATATAGTTATAGCAGTACAGATATAGTTATAGTTATAACAGTACAGATATAGTTATAGTTATAGTTAGTACAGATATAGTTATAGTTATAACAGTACAGATATAGTTATAGTTATAACAGTACAGATATAGTTATACAGTACAGATATAGTTATAGTTATAACAGTACAGATATAGTTATAGTTATAACAGTACAGATATAGTTATAGTTATAACAGTACAGATATAGTTATAGTTATAACAGTACAGATATAGTTATAACAGTACAGATATAGTTATATAACAGTACAGATATAGTTATAGTATAGTTAACAGTACAGATATAGTTATAGTTATAACAGTACAGATATAGTTATAGTTATAACAGTAGATATAGTTATAGTTATAACAGTACAGATATAGTTATAGTTATAACAGTACAGATATAGTTATAGCAGTACAGATATAGTTATACAGTACAGATATAGTTATAGTTATAACAGTACAGATATATATAGTTATAGCAGTACAGATATACAGATATAGTTATAGTTATAACAGTACAGATATAGTTATAGCAGTACAGATATAGTTATAGTTATAACAGTACAGATATAGTTATAGTTATAGCAGTACAGATATAGTTATAGTACAGATATAGTTATAGTTATACAGTACAGATATAGTTATAGTTATAAGTACAGATATAGTTATAGCAGTACAGATATAGTTATAGTTATAACAGTACAGATATAGTTATAGCAGTACAGATATAGTTAGTTATACAGTACAGATATAGTTATAGTTATAGCAGTACAGATATAGTTATAGTTATAGATACAGATATAGTACAGATATAGTTATAGTTATAACAGTACAGATATAGTTATAGCAGTACAGATATAGTTATAGTTATAACAGTACAGATATAGTTATAGCAGTACAGATATAGTTAGTTATAACAGTACAGATATAGTTATAGTTATAGCAGTACAGATATAGTTATAGCAGTACAGATATAGTTATATAGTACAGATATAGTTATAGTTATAGCAGTACAGATATAGTTATAGCAGTACAGATATAGTAATAGCAGTACAGATATAGTTATAGCAGTACTGATATAGTTATAGCAGTACAGATATAGTTATAGCAGTACAGATATAGTACAGATATAGTTATAGCAGTACAGATATAGTTATAGATATAGTACTGATATAGTTATAGTTATAACAGTACAGATATAGTTATAGCAGTACAGATATATAGTTATAGCAGGTATAGCAGTACAGATATTTATGGATATTTGTTATAACATGGTAACCTGTTTAGCAGACATATGTTATGTGGCTGTGGCTGTGGATGGGACTGGGACTGGGTCTGAGGATGTGGCTGGGACTGTGGCTGGGGCTGGCTGTGGCTGGGGCTGAGGCTGTGGCTGTATATGGGACTGTGGCTGGGGCTGGCTGTGGCTGGGGCTGGGGCTGTGGCTGTGGATGGGACTTTGGCTGGGGCTGGCTGTGGCTGTGGCTGGGGCTGTGGATGGGACTGTGGCTGTGGCTGTGGCTGTGGATGGGACTGTGGCTGTGGCTGTGGCTGGGGTTGAGGCTGAGGCTGAGGCTGAGGCTGAGGCTGTGGCTGTGGATGGGACTGTGGCTGGGGCTGGCTGGGGTTGGGGCTGAGGCTGTGGATGGGACTGTGGCTGTGGCTGTGGCTGGGGCTGGGGCTGTGGCTGGGGCTGTGGCTGTTTCTGTGGCTGGGGTTGTGGCTGTGGCTGTGGCTGTGGCTGTGGCTGTGGCTGTGCCTGTGGCTGGGGCTCGGGCTGGGGCTGGGGCTGGGACGGTGGTTGTCACGACTTCCGCCGAGGTATGGCTACTCCTGTTATAACAGTACAAATATAGTTCAGGCGGTGCTCGGCGTTATAACAGTACAGATATAGTTATAGTTATAACAGTCAGATATAGTTATAGCCACTACCGATAGTTATAGTTATCAGTGTATCTGTTGGTTTGGTCTGATTTGTTTCACCTGATGTGTTGTTAGTTAATATAGTGTCTGATATATATAGTTATGTAGGTTGTCCAGATTGTTTTTATGCAGGGATTGTTTATTTGTCATCTATGTCTGTCGGTGTATCTTTTGTTCTTATTCTCCGGTATCAGTCAGATATAGTTATTTATCCTGTGTTGGATGGGACTGTGGCTGTGTTTGGGGCTGGGGCTGGGGCTGGGGCTGAGGCTGAGGCTGTGGCTGTGGATGGGGCTGTGGCTGGGGCTGTGGATGGGGCTGAGGCTGAGGCTGTGGCTGTGGATGTGTTTGGGGCTGGGGCTGGGGCTGGGGCTGGGGCTGGGGCTGGGGCTGGGGCTGAGGCTGTGGCTGTGGATGGGGCTGTGGCCGGGGCTGTGGATTGTACTGTGGCTGTGGCTGGGACTGGGGCTGTGGCTGTGGATTGTACTGTGGCTGGGGCTGTGGCTGTGGATGGGACTGTGGCTGGGGCTGTGGCTGTGGCTGTGGCTGGGGCTGGGGCTGGGGCTGGGACTGGGGTTGTCACGACTTCCGCCGAGGTTGGCTCTCCTGCCCGTTCAGGCGGTGCTCGGCGGTTATCAGTACGTCACCGTCCTACTAGCCACTACCGATATAGTTATTCGTTATAGTATCTGTTGGTTTTGTCTGATTTGTTTCACCTGTATGTTGTTTAGTTAATTAGTGTCTGTATATAATGTAGGTTGTCCAGCCCTTGTTTTGTGCGGGATTGTTTATTTGTCATCTATGTCTGTCGGTGTATCTTTTGTTCTTATTCTCCGGTTTCGTCTTTTATCCTGTGTTGGATATTTCACCGTGTGTGTATTGGGTTGACCATGTTTTCTTGTTCGAAGGAGAATAAAACTTTCATATCGCTATCTGCTCTCTGCGCCTGATTCCACCCACCTTGATTAGACGTGACAAGGGTTGTGAATGTGAATAGGGCTGGGACTGGGGCTTGGGCTGGGGCTGGGACTGGGGCTGGGGCTGGGACTGGGGCTTGGGCTGGGGCTGGGGCTGGGGCTGAGACTGGGGCTGGGGCTGAGACTTGGGCTGGGGCTGGGGCTGGGACTGGTGCTGGGCTGGGGCTGGGACTGGGACTGGTGCTGGGACTGGGGCTGGGGCTGGGGCTGGGACTAGGGCTGGGGCTGGGGCTGGGGCTGGGGCTGGGGCTGGGACTGGTGCTGGGGCTGGGGCTGGGGCTGGGGCTGGGGCTGGGGCTGGGGCTGGGACTGGGACTGGTAACAGATATAGTTATAGCTACTGGGACTGGGGCTGGGGCTGAGACTGGTGCTGGGACTGGGGCTGGGACTGGGACTGGGGCTGGGGCTGGGACTGGGGCTGGGACTGGGGCTGGGGACTGGTGCTGGGACTGGGACTGGGACTGGGGCTGGGGCTGGGACTGGGGCTGGGGCTGGGGCTGGGGCTGGGACTGGTGCTGGTGCTGGTGCTGGGGCTGGGGCTGGGACTGTGGATGGGGCTGGGGCTGGGGCTGGGGCTGTGGCTGTGGCTGGGGCTGGGGCTGGGGCTGGGGCTGGGACTGGTGCTGGGGCTGGGGCTGGGGCTGGGGCTGGGGCTGGGACTGGTTCTGGGACTGGGGCTGGGACTGGGGCTGGGGCTGGCTGGGGTTGGGGCTGAGGCTGTGGATGGGACTGTGGCTGGGGCTGTGGCTGGGGCTGAGGCTGTGGCTGTGTCTGTGGATGGGCCTGTGGCTGTGGCTGTGGCTGGGGTTGAGGCTGAGGCTGAGGCTGTGGCTGTGGATGGGACTGTGGCTGGGGCTGGCTGGGGTTGGGGATGAGGCTGTGGATGGGACTGTGGCTGGGGCTGTGGCTGGGGCTGAGGCTGTGGCTGTGTCTGTGGATGGGCCTGTGGCTGTGGCTGTGGCTGTGGCTGGGGCTGTGGCTGGGGCTGAGGCTGTGGTTGTGGATGGGACTGTGGCTGTGGTTGGGGCTGTGGCTGGGGCTGTGACTGTGGCTGGGGCTGGGCCTGTGACTGGGGCTGTGGCTATGGCTGTTGCTGTGGCTGTGGCTGTGTCTGTGGCTGGGGCTGTGGCTGTGGCTGTGGCTGTGGCTATGGCTGTGGCTGGGCTGAGGCTGTGGCTGTGGATGGGACTGTGGCTGGGGCTGGCTGGGACTGAGGCTGTGGCTGTGGATGGGACTGTGGCTGTGGCTGTGGCTGTGGATGGGGCTGTGGCTGTGGCTGTGGCTTGGGTTGAGGCTGAGGCTGAGGCTGAGACTGAGGCTGTGGCTGTGGATGGGACTGTGGCTGGGGCTGGCTGGGGTTGGGGCTGAGGCTGTGGATGGGACTGTGGCTGTGGCTGTGGCTGGGGCTGGGGCTGTGGCTGGGGTTTGGCTGTTTCTGTGGCTGGGGCTGGGGCTGTGGCTGGGGCTGTGGCTATGGCTGTGGCTGTGGCTGGGGCTGTGGCTGTGGCTGGGGCTGTGGCTGTGGCTGTGGCTGTGGCTGGGGCTGGGGCTGGGGCTGGGGCTGAGGCTGAGGCTGAGGCTGTGGCTGTGGATGGGGCTGTGGCTGTGGCTGGGGCTGGGGTTGTTGCTGTGACTGGGGCTGTGGCTGTGGCTGTTTCTGTGGCTGGGGCTGTGGCTGTGGCTGGGGCTGTGGCTATGGCTGTGGCTGTGGCTGTGGCTGTGGCTGGGGCTGTGGCTATGGCTGTGGCTGGGGCTGGGGCTGGGGCTGTGGCTGTGGATTGTACTGTGGCTGTGGCTGTGGATGGTGCTGTGGCTGGGGCTGTGGATGGGGCTGAGGCTGAGGCTGTGGCTGTGGATGGGGCTGTGGATGGGGCTGAGGCTGAGGCTGTGGCTGTGGATTGTACTGTGGCTGTGGCTGGGACTAGGGCTGTGGCTGTGGATTGTACTGTGGCTGTGGCTGGGACTGGGGCTGTGGCTGTGGATTGTACTGTGGCTGGGGCTGTGGCTGTGGATGGGACTGTGGCTGGGGCTGTGGATGGGACTGTGGCTGGGGCTGTGGATGGGACTGTGGCTGTGGCTGTGGCTGTGGCTGTGGCTGTGGCTGGGGCTCGGGCTGGGGCTGGGGCTGGGACGGTGGTTGTCACGACTTCCGCCGAGTTTGGCTCTCCTGCCCGTTCAGGCGGTGCTCGGCGGTCGTCGTCACCGTCCTACTAGCCACTACCGATCCCTTTTCGTGTATCTGTTGGTTTTGTCTGATTTGTTTCACCTGTGTGTTGTTAGTTAATTAGTGTCTGTATATAATGTAGGTTGTCCCGCCCTTGTTTTGTGCGGGATTGTTTATTTGTCATCTATGTCTGTCGGTGTATCTTTTGTTCTTATTCTCTGGTTCATCTTTTATCCTGTGTTGGATGGGACTGTGGCTGTGTTTGGGGCTGTGGCTGGGGCTGTGGCTGTGGCTGGGGCTGGGCCTGTGACTGGGGCTGTGGCTTTGGCTGTTGCTGTGGCTGTGGCTGTGGCTGTGTCTGTGGATGGGGCTGTGGCTGTGGCTGGGGCTGGGCCTGTGACTGGTGCTGTGGCTATGGCTGTTGCTGTGGCTGTGGCTGTGTCTGTGGATGAGGCTGTGGCTGTGGCTGTGGCTGTGGCTGTGGCTGTGGCTGGGGCTGGGGCTGGGGCTGGGGCTGTGGCTGTGGCTGTGTCTGTGGATGGGGCTGTGGCTGGGGCTGTTTCTGTGGCTGTGGCTGTGTCTGTGGATGAGGCTGTGGCTGTGGCTGTGGCTGTGGCTGGGGCTGGGGCTGTGGCTGTGGCTGTGGCTGGGGCTGGGGCTGGGGCTGTGGCTGTGGCTGTGTCTGTGGGCTGTGGCTGTGGCTGTGGCTGTGGCTGTGGCTGGGGCTGAGGCTGTGGCTGTTGCTGTGGCTGAGGCTGTGTCTGTGGATGGGCCTGTGGTTGTGGCTGTGGCTGTGGCTGGGGCTGTGGCTGGGGCTGAGGCTGTGGTTGTGGATGGGACTGTGGCTGTGGTTGGGGCTGTGGCTGGGGCTGTGGCTGGGGCTGGGGCTGGGCCTGTGACTGGGGCTGTGGCTATGGCTGTTGCTGTTGCTGTGGCTGTGGCTGTGGCTGTGGGGCTGGGGCTGGTGGCTGTGGCTGTGGCTGTGGGCTGTGGCTGGGGCTGTGGGCTGTGGCTGGGGGGGCTGGGGCTGGGGCTGGGCTGGCTGGGGCTGTGCTGGCTGTGGATGGGACTGTGGCTGGGGCTGTGGCTGGGGTTGAGGCTGGGGCTGAGGCTGTGGCTGTGGCTGGGACTGTGGCTGGGGCTGGCTGGGGCTGGGGCTGGGACTGGGGGCTGTGGCTGTGGGGACTGGGGCTGGGGCTGGGCTGGGGCTGGGGCTGGGGCTGGGGCTGTGGCTGTGGCTGGGGCTGGGCTGGGGCTGTGGCTGGGCTGGGGCTGGCTGTGGCTGGGGCTGTGGCTGGGGCTGGGACTGGGGCTGGCTGGGGCTGGGCTGGGGCTGCTGGGCTGGGACTGGCTGGGGCTGGTGCTGGGGCTGGGCTGGGCTGGGGCTGGGGCTGGGGCTGTGGCTGGGCTGGGGCTGTGGCTGCTGGGGCTGGGGCTGGGGCTGCTGGGCTGGGGCTGGGACTGGGCTGGGCTGGGGCTGGGGCTGGGGCTGGGGCTGGGGGGACTGGGGCTGGGGCTGTGGGCTGGGGCTGGGCTGGGGCTGGGACTGGGGCTGGGGCTGGGACTGGCTGCTGGGGCTGGGACTGGGGCTGGGGCTGGGGCTGGGGCTGGGGCTGGGACTGGGGCTGGGACTGGGGCTGGGACTAGGGCTGGGGCTGGGACTGGGGTGGGCTGTGGCTGGGACTGGGGCTGGGGGGGCTGCTGGGACTGGTGCTGGGGCTGGGACTGGGGCTGGGGCTGGGACTGGGCTGGGGCTGGGACTGGGGCTGGGGCTGGGGCTGGGACTGGGGCTGGGGCTGGGACTGGGGCTGGGGCTGGGGCTGGGCTGGGACTGGGACTGGGGCTGGGGCTGGGGCTGGGGCTGGGACTAGGGCTGGGGCTGGGGCTGGGGCTGGGGCTGGGGCTGGGACTGGGGCTGGGGCTGGGTGCTGGGATTGGGACTGGGACTGGGACTTGGGGCTGGGGCTGGGGCTGGGGCTGGGATCCTGGGTGCTGGGGCTGGGGCTGGGACTGGGACTGGGACTGGGGCTGGGACTGGGACTGGTGCTGGGGCTGGGACTGGGGCTGGGACTGCTGGGGGGCTGGGGCTGGGACAAGGGCTGGGGCTGGGGCTGGGACTGGTGCTGGGGCTGGGGCTGGGACTGGGACTGGGGCTGGGGCTGGGCTGGGGCTGGGGCTGGGGCTGGGGCTGGGGCTGGGGCTGGGGCTGGGGCTGGGCTGGGGCTGGGACTGGGGCTGGGGCTGGGACTGGGGCTGGGGCTGGGGCTGGGGCTGGGGGGGCTGGGGGGACTGGGGGGGCTTGGGGCTGGGACTGGGGCTGGTGATGGGGCTGGGGCTGGGGCTGGGGCTGTGGCTGGGACTGGGGCTGGGGCTGTGGACTGGGGCTGGGCTGGGGCTGGGACTGGGGCTGGGGCTGGGCTGGGGCTGGGAGCTGGGGCTGGGGCTGGGGCTGGGCTGGGCTGGGGCTGGGGCTGGGGCTGGGACTGGGGCTGGGGCTGGGGCTGGGACTGGGGCTGGGACTGGGGCTGGGACTGGGGCTGGGGCTGGGACTGGTGCTGGGGCTGGGACTAGGGCTGGGGCTGGGGCTGGGACTGGTGCTGGGGGGCTGGGACTGGGGCTGGGACTGGGGCTGGGACTAGGGCTGGGGCTGGGACTGGTGCTGGGGCTGGGACTAGGGCTGGGGCTGGGGCTGGGACTGGTGCTGGGGCTGGGACTAGGACTGGGGCTGGGACTGGTGCTGGGGCTGGGACTGGGGCTGGGGCTGGGACTGGGGCTGGGGCTGGTGCTGGTGCTGGGGCTGGGACTGGTGCTGGGGCTGGGACTAGGGCTGGGGCTGGGGCTGGGGCTGGGGCTGGGGCTGGGGCTGGGACTGGGACTGGGACTGGGCTGGGGCTGGGGCTGGTGCTGGGGCTGGGACTGGGACTAGGGCTGGGACTGGGACTGGTGCTGGGGACTGGGGCTGGGACTGGGGCTGGTACTGGGACTGGGGCTGGGGCTGGGCTGGGGCTGGGGCTGGTGCTGGGGCTGGGGCTGGGACTGGGACTGGGGCTGGGACTGGGACTGGGGCTGGGACTGGGGCTGGCGCTGGGGCTGGTGCTGGGGCTGGTGCTGGGGCTGGGACTGGGGTCTGGGGCTGGGGGGGCTGGGACTGGGGCTGGTGATGGGGCTGGGCTGGGGCTGGGGCTGTGGGGCTGAGGATGGGGTTGAGAATGTGGATGGGGCTGGGGCTGTGGGCTGGGGTTGTGACTGGGGCTGGCGTTTGTTGCTGGGGCTGGAGCTGGCTGGCTGGGGCTGGGGCTGGGACTGGTGCTGGGGCTGGGGCTGGGGCTGGGACTGGGGCTGGGACTGGTGCTGGGACTGGGGCTGGGACTGGGTCTGGGACTGGGGCTGGGGCTGGGGCTGGGACTGGGTCTGTGAATGGGGCTGGGGCTGGTGCTGGGTCTGGGACTGGGGCTGGGGCTGGTGCTGGGACTGGTGCTGGGGCTGGGACTAGGGCTGGGACTGGGGCTGGGACTGGGGCTGGGACTGGGACTGGTGCTGGGACTGGGGCTGGGACTGGGACTGGGGCTGGGGCTGGGGCTGGGGCTGGGGCTGGGGCTGAGACTGGTGCTGGGACTGGGGCTGGGACTGGGACTGGGGCTGGGGCTGGGACTGGGGCTGGGGCTGGGGCAGGGACTGGGGCTGGGACTAGGGCTGGGGCTGGGGCTGGGGCTGGGGCTGGGACTGGGGCTGGGGCTGGGACTGGTGCTGGGACTGGGGCTGGGGCTGGGACTGGGGCTGGGACTGGGGCTGGTACTGGTGCTGGGGCTGGGGCTGGGGCTGGGACTGGTGCTGGGGCTGGGACTGGGGCTGGGGCTGGGGCTGGGGCTGTGGCTGGGGCTGGGACTGGTGCTGGGGCTGGGGCTGGGGCTGGGGCTGGGACTGGGACTGGTGCTGGGACTGGGGCTGGGACTGGGGCTGGGGCTGGGGCTGGGGCTGGGGATGGGACTAGGGCTGGGACTGGGGCTGGGACTAGGGCTGGGGCTGGGACTGGTGCTGGGGCTGGGACTAGGGCTGGGGCTGGGGCTGGGACTGGTGCTGGGGCTGGGACTGGGGCTGGGGCTGGGACTGGTGCTGGGGCTGGGACTAGGGATGGGGCTGGGACTGGTGCTGGGGCTGGGGCTGGGGCTGGGACTGGTGCTGGGGCTGGGACTAGGGCTGGGGCTGGGGCTGGGGCTGGGGCTGGGACTGGGGCTGGGGCTGGGGCTGGGACTGGGACTGGGGCTGGGGCTGGGGCTGGGGCTGGGGCTGGGATTGGGACTGGGACTGGGACTTGGGCTGGGGCTGGGGCTGGTGCTGGTGCTGGGGCTGGGACTGGGGCTGGGACTGGGACTAGGGCTGGGACTGGGACTGGTGCTGGGGCTGGGACTGGGGCTGGGACTGGGGCTGGGGCTGGGGCTGGGGCTGGTGCTGGGGCTGGGGCTGGGACTGGGACTGGGGCTGGGGCTGGGCCTGGGGCTGGGGCTGGGGCTGGGACTGGGGCTGGGACTGGGACTGGGGCTGGGGCTGGGGCTGGCGCTGGGGCTGGTGCTGGGGCTGGTGCTGGGGCTGGGGCTGGGACTGGGGCTGGGCTTGGGGCTGGGACTGGGGCTGGTGATGGGGCTGGGAAAGGGGCTGGGGCTGTGGCTGAGGATGGGGTTGAGAATGTGGATGGGGCTGTGGCTGGGGTTGTGACTGGGGCTGGCGTTTGTTGCTGGGGCTGGAGCTGAGGCTGTAGCTGGGGCTGGGACTGGTGCTGGGGCTGGGGCTGGGGCTGGGGCTGGGACTGGGACTGGTGCTGGGACTGGGGCTGGGACTGGGGCTGGGACTGGGGCTGGGGCTGGGACTAGGGCTGGGACTAGGGCTGGGGCTGGGACTGGTGCTGGGGCTGGGACTAGGGCTGGGGCTGGGGCTGGGACTGGTGCTGGGGCTGGGACTAGGGCTGGGACTGGGGCTGGGACTAGGGCTGGGGCTGGGACTGGTGCTGGGGCTGGGACTGGGGCTGGGGCTGGGGCTGGGACTGGTGCTGGGGCTGGGACTAGGGCTGGGGCTGGGACTGGTGCTGGGGCTGGGACTAGGGCTGGGGCTGGGACTGGTGCTGGGGCTGGTGCTGGTGCTGGGGCTGGGACTGGTGCTGGGACTAGGGCTGGGGCTGGGGCTGGGATTGGGACTGGGACTGGGACTTGGGCTGGGGCTGGGGCTGGTGCTGGGGCTGGGACTGGGACTGGGACTGGGACTAGGGCTGGGACTGGGACTGGTGCTGGGGCTGGGGCTGGGACTGGGGCTGGGACTGGGACTGGGACTGGGGCTGGGGCTGGTGCTGGGGCTGGGGCTGGTGCTGGGGCTGGGGCTGGGACTGGGACTGGGGCTGGGACTGGGACTGGGGCTGGGACTGGGGCTGGCGCTGGGGCTGGTGCTGGGGCTGGTGCTGGGGCTGGGACTGGGGCTGGGCTTGGGGCTGGGACTGGGGCTGGTGATGGGGCTGGGAAAGGGGCTGGGGCTGTGGCTGAGGATGGGGTTGAGAATGTGGATGGGGCTGGGGCTGTGGCTGGGGTTGTGACTGGGGCTGGCGTTTGTTGCTGGGGCTGGAGCTGAGGCTGTAGCTGGGGCTGGGGCTGGGACTGGTGCTGGGGCTGGGGCTGGGGCTGGGACTGGGGCTGGGACTGGTGCTGGGACTGGGGCTGGGACTGGGGCTGGGACTGGGGCTGGGGCTGGGGCTGGGACTGGGGCTGGGACTAGGGCTGGGACTAGGGCTGGGGCTGGGACTGGTGCTGGGGCTGGGACTGGGGCTGGGGCTGGGGCTGGGGCTGGGGCTGGGGCTGGGGCTGGGACTGGGGCTGGGGCTGGGGCTGGGATTGGGACTGGGACTGGGACTGGGGCTGGGGCTGGGGCTGGGGCTGGTGCTGGGGCTGGGACTGGGGCTGGGACTGGGACTGGGCTGGGACTGGGACTGGTGCTGGGGCTGGGACTGGGGCTGGGACTGGGGCTGGGGCTGGTGCTGGGGCTGGGGCTGGGCTGGGGCTGGGGCTGGGACTGGGACTGGGGCTGGGGCTGGGCCTGGGGCTGGGGCTGGGACTGGGGCTGGGACTGGGACTGGGGCTGGGACTGGGGCTGGCGCTGGGGCTGGTGCTGGGGCTGGTGCTGGGGCTGGGGCTGGGACTGGGGCTGGGGCTGGGACTGGGGCTGGTGATGGGGCTGGGGCTGGGGCTGGGGCTGTGGCTGGGATGGGGTTGAGAATGTGGCTGGGGCTGGGCTGGGGTTGTGACTGGGGCTTGCGACTTTGTTGCTGGGGCTGGAGCTGGCTGGGGCTGGGGCTGGGGCTGGGGCTGGGACTGGGGCTGGGGCTGGGGCTGGGGCTGGGACTGGGGCTGGTGCTGGGACTGGGGCTGGGACTGGGGCTGGGACTGGGGCTGGGGCTGGGGCTGGGACTGGGGCTGGGACTGGGGCTGGGACTAGGGCTGGGGCTGGGACTGGTGCTGGGGCTGGGAAAGGGGCTGGGGCTGTGGCTGAGGATGGGGTTGAGAATGTGGATGGGGCTGGGGCTGTGGCTGGGGTTGTGACTGGGGCTGGCGTTTGTTGCTGGGGCTGGAGCTGAGGCTGTAGCTGGGGCTGGGGCTGGGACTGGTGCTGGGGCTGGGGCTGGGGCTGGGACTGGGGCTGGGACTGGTGCTGGGACTGGGGCTGGGACTGGGGCTGGGACTGGGGCTGGGGCTGGGGCTGGGACTAGGGCTGGGACTAGGGCTGGGACTAGGGCTGGGGCTGGGACTGGTGCTGGGGCTGGGACTAGGGCTGGGGCTGGGGCTGGGACTGGTGCTGGGGCTGGGACTAGGGCTGGGACTGGGGCTGGGACTAGGGCTGGGGCTGGGACTGGTGCTGGGGCTGGGACTAGGGCTGGGGCTGGGGCTGGGACTGGTGCTGGGGCTGGGACTAGGGCTGGGGCTGGGACTGGTGCTGGGGCTGGGACTAGGGCTGGGGCTGGGACTGGGGCTGGGGCTGGTGCTGGGGCTGGGACTGGGGCTGGGACTAGGGCTGGGGCTGGGGCTGGTGCTGGGGCTGGGACTAGGGCTGGGGCTGGGGCTGGGGCTGGTGCTGGGGCTGGGACTAGGGCTGGGGCTGGGGCTGGGACTGGTGCTGGGGCTGGG
Organism: Oncorhynchus masou masou; assembly: GCF_036934945.1. Taxonomy (NCBI): domain Eukaryota; kingdom Metazoa; phylum Chordata; class Actinopteri; order Salmoniformes; family Salmonidae; genus Oncorhynchus; species Oncorhynchus masou. Next base: position 75,034,369 of record NC_088220.1, read on the forward strand.
ACTAGGGCTGGGGCTGGGACTGGGCTGGGGCTGGGACTAGGGCTGGGGCTGGGGCTGGGACTGGGCTGGAGCTGGGACTGGTGCTGGGGCTGGTGCTGGGGCTGGGGCTGGGACTGGGACTAGGGCTGGGGCTGGGGCTGGGGCTGGGACTGGGGCTGGGGCTGGGACTGGGGCTGGGACTGGGGCTGGGGCTGGGGCTGGGGCTGGGACTGGGGCTGGGGCTGGGGCTGGGGCTGGGATTGGGACTGGGTCTGGGACTTGGGCTGGGGCTGGGGCTGGGGCTGGGGCTGGGACTGGGACTGGGACTGGGGCTGGGACTGGGACTGGTGCTGGGGCTAGGGCTGGGACTGGGGCTGGGACTGGGACTGGGGCTGGGGCTGGTGCTGGGGCTGGGGCTGGTGCTGGGGCTGGGGCTGGGGCTGGGACTGGGACTGGGGCTGGGGGGGCTGGGGCTGGGGCTGGGACTGGGGCTGGGCTTGTGGCTGGGACTGGGGCTGGTGATGGGGCTGGGAAAGGGGCTGGGGCTGTGGCTGAGGATGGGGTTGAGAATGTGGATGGGGCTGGGGCTGTGGCTGGGGTTGTGACTGGGGCTGGCGTTTGTTGCTGGGGCTGGAGCTGAGGCTGTAGCTGGGGCTGAGGAGGGGGCTGTGGCAGGGGCTGGGGTTGAGAATGCTGATGGGGCTGGGGCTGTGGCTGGGGTTGTGGCTCAGGCTGAGGCTGAGGCTGAGGCTGGGGCTGTGGCTGGGGCTGGGGCCAGGGGCAGGGGCTGGGGCTGGGGCTGGGGCTGGGGGCTGAGGCTGGGTGCTGAGGCTGGGGCCTGGGGCCTAGGGGCTGAGGCTGGGGGCTGAGGCTGGGGGCTGGGGCAGAGGCTGGGGGCTGAGGCTGGGGGCTGAGGGCTGAGGCTGGTGGCTGGGGCTGGGGCTGGGGCTGTTTGAGAAGCATGCCAGTATCTCTCACCTAACTAGAATGAGATTCACTTTCTATGATATGACCCCTCTCCATCTCTGCACTTCATTTTTGATTTCCTTAAAGAATCACAGCAGTGCAAAGGGTTCTGAATGAACTGCAGCACACCTGATAAATTGATATACATTTGCCAAAGTTATAGAATTACTGCAGTCTGTTCGGAAATGAATGAAATCATTCAGAATAGCCTCGTACACCATGAGTAGGCCTATCATCTAGCCAGAGGACCAATAGCTTGTTTAAGTAAATAGGCTAGCTGTGGATTGTAGCCCAATAACAAGGAATAGCCTTCCAGAATGCGTGGCAAATCTCTGTGAAAAAACAGCATGCAGACAAACAAGCCTTTCGCAATATTTCATAAAAAAATTTGGGAAAATGGGATGGAAAGCAAATGGCTCTATGCTGTAGGCTACCAAAATATTTGATTAACTTCCAAATATTGTTTTACGAGAGAGAGAGACAGAGAGAGAGAGAGAGAGAGAGAGAGAGAGAGAGAGAGAGAGAGAGAGAGAGAGAGAGAGAGAGGCTTTTGGCACGAGTGCATCAGCCATCACCAGTGAGTGAGCTGAGCATCATTGAGTGAAGCTGTAAAGCATTTTTGGGACTATAATTTTTTTCCTCACATTGTAGGCTATAATATGTGTCTCCACGCATCTAGGACCAGGCTGTTGATGGATTCAAGACAAGGTTGTTTTTATTCATCTCAGATTATCAGTTTGTCAGTGTCTAAGTAGCCTGCCATTTCCTGCATTTGTGAGGTATTAAAATAGATTCTGCCAAAGTCTCCAGTCATATAAAACAACAGAATTGCATAAAATGTGTTTATAAAAGGTCAACATTTTCCCAGACCCTCTGCTACTAAACATGTTCCCAATGCGTGAAACTTCTGTAAGTGCCACTACTCTATGTCACTACGCAACTGCAATGATTTATTGTTAAGGTGATTTTATTTTGTGTTCCAATACCTCAGAACTCCCCTTCCTCCCCTCGAGTTCACTTTTTGTGTAAGCACCTCCTGATATACAAATGAAGCACCGAGAATAAGCTACCTACCACCAGGCATGAAACCCTCATCACCCCACATGACAAGACCAGGAAAACAATCTCAGTAGGGTGAAACATACACCGTGGTGGAAAAAGTACCGATTATCATATTGAGGAAAAGTAAAGATACATTAACAGAAAATGACTCAAGTAAAAGTGAAAGTCACCCAGTATAATATTACTTGAGTAAAAGTCTAAAAGTATTTGGTTAAAAATATACTTAAGTATCAAAAAAGTACAAGATTAAATCATTTCAAATTCCTTATATTAAGCAAACCAGATGGCACGATTTTATTGTTTTTGTTTTATTTACTGATAGCCAGGGGAACACTCCAACACTCAGACATAATTTTCAGACGAAGCATGTGTGAGTCTGCCAGATCAGGTAGTAGGGATCACCAGGGGTGTTCTGTTGATAGGTGTCTGAATTGGACCATTTTTCTGTCCTGCTAAGCATTCAAAATTTAACAAGTACTTTTGGGTGTCAGGGAAAATGTATGGAGTAAAAAGTACATTATTTTCTTTAGGAATGTAGTGAAGTAAAAGTTGTCAATAATAAAAAAAAGTCAAGTACAGATACCAAAAAGTACTTAAAAGTATTTTTACTTAAGTACTTTACACAACTGGGCATACACATAGGCATGCACGTGCACACACACACACACACACACATGTGAAGACAGCCAGACACATCTGAGACCCTCCCTCACACCACTTTGAGTACAAATCTACACACAAAGCGTAAGAGGATGTGGTCATTAACAATATCTTTACAGAAACATCTATCCTCCCTTATATGGATCTCTATGTCACATGAATTGACGCTGGAGAGACGAAGCAGGTAAGGGAAGTCAAATATTTAATAAATAACGGACATGGAACAAGACAGGAACAGTGTCCGCAAACAGAAAACAAAGACAAAAAAACAATCAATGCAGAAGTGGGGAACAGAGCTGGGGAACTGACAGATATAGAGGAGGTAATAACAGGTGATGAGGAACTGACAGATATAGGGGAGGTAATAACAGGTGATGGGAACTGACAGATATAGGGGAGGTAATAACAGGTGATGGGGAACTGACAGATATAGAGGAGGTAATAACAGGTGATGGGGAACTGACAGATATAGGGGAGGTAATAACAGGTGATGAGGAACTGACAGATATAGGGGAGGTAATAACAGGTGATGGGGAACTGACAGATATAGAGGAGGTAATAACAGGTGATGGGAGGAACTGGGACAGATATGGGGAGGTAATAACTGGTGATGGGGAACTGACAGATATAGAGGAGGTAATAACAGGTGATGGGGAACTGACAGATATAGAGGAGGTAATAACAGGTGATGGGGAACTGACAGATATAGGGGAGGTAATAACAGGTGATGAGGAACTGACAGATATAGGGGAGGTAATAACAGGTGATGAGGAACTGACAGATATAGGGGGAGGTAACTGACAGAACAGGTGATGAGGAACTGACAGATATAGGGGAGGTAATAACAGGTGATGGGAACTGACAGATATAGGGGATATGAGAGGAACTGGAGGTAATAACAGGTGATGAGGAACTGACAGATATAGAGGAGGTAATAACAGGTGATGATGGGGAACTGACAGATATAGAGGAGGTAATAACAGGTGATGGGGAACTGACAGATATAGGGGAGGTAATAACAGGTGATGAGGAACTGACAGATATAGAGGAGGTAATAACAGGTGATGAGGAAGTGACAGATATAGAGGAGGTAATAACAGGTGATGGGGAACTGACAGATATAGAGGAGGTAATAACAGGTGATGGGAACTGACAGATATAGGAGTAATAACAGGTGATGAGGAGACAGATATAGAGGAATAACAGGTGATGGGGAACTGACAGATATAGAGGAGGTAATAACAGGTGATGGGGAACTGACAGATATAGAGGAGGTAATAACAGGTGATGGGGAACTGACAGATATAATAAACAGGTGATGGGGAACTGACAGATATAGAGGAGGTAATAACAGGTGATGGGGAACTGACAGATATAGGGGAGGTAATAACAGGTGATGAGGAACTGACAGATATAGGGAGGTAATAACAGGTGATAGGAACTGACAGATATAGGGAGGTAATAACAGGTGATGGGGAACTGACAGATATAGGGGAGGTAATAACAGGTGATGAGGAACTGACAGATATAGAGGAGGTAATAACAGGTGATGAGGAACTGACAGATATAGAGGAGGTAATAACAGGTGATGAGAACTGACAGATATAGGGGAGGTAATAACAGGTGATGAGGAACTGACAGATATAGGGGAGGAGGTAATAACAGGTGATGAGGAACTGACAGATATAGAGGAGGTAATAACAGGTGATGAGGAACTGACAGATATAGAGGAGGTAATAACAGGTGATGGGAAGACAGATATAACTGACAGATATAGGAAAGGTAATAACAGGTGATGAGTGAGTCTAGGTAAATCCAATGTCACTGATGCGCGTGACGAGAGAAGGGCGGTGTGCGTAATAGATGATAGGAGTGCGTGATGCAGGGCAGCCTGGTGCCCTCAAACGCTGGGGGGGGAAGAGCGGGAGCAGACGTGACAGTACCCCCCCCCTACCCCCCCCCCTCCCCTCTAGGGGTTACTGGGCGAACCTGGGCGAACCAGCTGAGACATGGGCGCTGCGCAAGCCGGTTGGGGCGTGGAAGCCCAATGGAACGGCAGGAGCGTGAGAGCCTGGCGAGCCAGCTGAGGCCTGGAAGCCGGACAATCCGGCTGAGGTAAAATGCCTGTCGATCCCGCTGCAGAGAGGGAGCCCAAAGATCCGGTGGAGTGTGGCGTGGGATGGGAAGTCACCGAGCCAACCGGGGCAAGGAAACCTCTCGAGCCAGCGAGGACATGGTAGCCCGACGAGCTGGCTCGGCACTCCCTGGTTCCATCAGTGGCGACCCAGAGCCGATGCCACCATACCAACCGGAACGCCAGTACTGCCTGATGCTTCGTGTGTTGGCTGCTGCATTCTGTCACATGAATTGACGCTGAGAGACGAAGCAGGTACAGGGAGTCAAACATTTAATATAGAACGGACATGGAACGAGACAGGAACAGCGTCAGCAAATAAAAAACAAAGACAAAAAACAATCAATGCAGAAGTGGGGAACAGAGCTGGGGAACTGACAGATATAGAGGAGGTAATAACAGGTGATGAGGAACTGACAGATATAGAGGAGGTAATAACAGGTGGTGAGAAACTGACAGATATGGGGGAGGTAATAACAGGCGATGGGGAACTGACAGATATAGGGGAGGTAATAACAGGTGATGGGGAACTGACAGATATAGAGGAGGTAATAACAGGTGATGGGGAACTGACAGATTTAGAGGAGGTAATAACAGGTGATGAGGAACTGACAGATATAGAGGAGGTAATAACAGGTGATGAGGAACTGACAGATATAGGGGAGGTAATAACAGGTGATGGGGAACTGACAGATATAGAGGAGGTAATAACAGGTGAGGGGGAACTGACAGATATGGGGGAGGTAATAACAGGTGATGAGGAACTGACAGATATAGAGGAGGTAATAACAGGTGATGAGGAACTGACAGATATAGAGGAGGTAATAACAGGTGATGAGGAACTGACAAATATAGAGGAGGTAATAACAGGTGATGAGGAACTGACAAATATAGAGGGGGTAATAACAGGTGATGAGGAACTGACAGATATAGGGGAGGTAATAACAGGTGATGAGGAACTGACAAATATAGAGGAGGTAATAACAGGTGATGAGGAACTGACAAATATAGAGGGGGTAATAACAGGTGATGAGGAACTGACAGATATAGGGGAGGTAATAACAGGTGATGAGGAACTTACAGTTATAGGGGAAGTAATAACAGGTGATGAGGAACTGACAGATATAGGGGAGGTAATAACAGGTGATGAGGAACTGACAGATATAGAGGAGGTAATAACAGGTGATGAGGAACTGACAGATATAGAGGAGGTAATAACAGGTGATGGGAATTGACAGATATAGGGGAGCTAATAACAGGTGATGAGGAACTGACAGATATAGAGGAGGTAATAACAGGTGATGAGGAACTGACAGATATAGAGGAGGTAATAACAGGTGATGGGGAACTGACAGATATAGAGGAGGTAATAACAGGTGATGGGGAACTGACAGATATAGAGGAGGTAATAACAGGTGATGGGGAACTGACAGATATAGAGGAGGTAATAACAGGTGATGGGGAACTGACAGATATAGAGGAGGTAATAACAGGTGATGGGGAACTGACAGATATAGGGGAGGTAATAACAGGTGATGAGGAACTGACAGATATAGAGGAGGTAATAACAGGTGATGGGGAACTGACAGATATAGGGGAGGTAATAACAGGTGATGAGGAACTGACAGATATAGAGGAGGTAATAACAGGCGATGGGGAACTGACAGATATAGAGGAGGTAATAACAGGTGATGAGGAACTGACAGATATAGAGGAGGTAATAACAGGCGATGGGGAACTGACAGATATAGGGGAGGTAATAACAGGTGATGGGGAACTGACAGATATAGAGGAGGTAATAACAGGTGATGGGGAACTGACAGATATAGGGGAGGTAATAACAGGTGATGAGGAACTGACAGATATAGGGGAGGTAATAACAGGTGATGAGGAACTGACAGATATAGAGGAGGTAATAACAGGTGATGAGGAACTGACAGATATAGGGGAGGTAATAACAGGTGATGAGGAACTGACAGATATAGAGGAGGTAATAACAGGTGATGGGAACTGACAGATATAGGGGAGCTAATAACAGGTGATGAGGAACTGACAGATATAGAGGAGGTAATAACAGGTGATGAGGAACTGACAGATATAGGGGAGGTAATAACAGGTGATGGGGAACTGACAGATATAGAGGAGGTAATAACAGGTGATGGGAACTGACAGATATAGGGGAGCTAATAACAGGTGATGAGGAACTGACAGATATAGGAAAGGTAATAACAGGTGATGAGTGAGTCTAGGTAAATCCAATGTCACTGATGCGCGTGACGAGAGAAGGGCGGTGTGCGTAATAGATGATAGGAGTGTGTGATGCAGGGCAGCCTGGTGCCCTCAAACGCTGGGGGGGGAAGAGCGGGAGCAGACGTGACAGTACCCCCCCCCTACCCCCCCCCCTCCCCTCTAGGGGTTACTGGGCGAACCTGGGCGAACCAGCTGAGACATGGGCGCTGCGCAAGCCGGTTGGGGCGTGGAAGCCCAATGGAACGGCAGGAGCGTGAGAGCCTGGCGAGCCAGCTGAGGCCTGGAAGCCGGACAATCCGGCTGAGGTAAAATGCCTGTCGATCCCGCTGCAGAGAGGGAGCCCAAAGATCCGGTGGAGTGTGGCATGGGATGGGAAGTCACCGAGCCAACCGGGGCAAGGAAACCTCTCGAGCCAGCGAGGACATGGTAGCCCGACGAGCTGGCTCGGCACTCCCTGGTTCCATCAGTGGCGACCCAGAGCCGATGCCACCATACCAACCGGAACGCCAGTACTGCCTGATGCTTCGTGTGTTGGCTGCTGCATTCTGTCACATGAATTGACGCTGGAGAGACGAAGCAGGTACAGGGAGTCAAACATTTAATATAGAACGGACATGGAACGAGACAGGAACAGCGTCAGCAAATAAAAAACAAAGACAAAAAACAATCAATGCAGAAGTGGGGAACAGAGCTGGGGAACTGACAGATATAGAGGAGGTAATAACAGGTGATGAGGAACTGACAGATATAGAGGAGGTAATAACAGGTGATGGGGAACTGACAGATATAGAGGAGGTAATAACAGGTGGTGAGAAACTGACAGATATGGGGGAGGTAATAACAGGTGGTGAGAAACTGACAGATATAGAGGAGGTAATAACAGGCGATGGGGAACTGACAGATATAGGGGAGGTAATAACAGGTGATGGGGAACTGACAGATATAGGGGAGGTAATAACAGGTGATGAGGAACTGACAGATATAGAAGAGGTAATAACAGGTGATGAGGAACTGACAGATATAGAGGAGGTAATAACAGGTGATGAGGAACTGACAGATATAGCGGAGGTAATAACAGGTGATGAGGAACTGACAGATATAGGGGAGGTAATAACAGGTGATGGGGAACTGACAGATATAGAGGAGGTAATAACAGGTGATGAGGAACTGACAGATATAGGGGAGGTAATAACAGGTGATGAGGAACTGACAGATATAGGGGAGGTAATAACAGGTGATGAGGAACTGACAGATATAGGGGAGGTAATAACAGGTGATGAGGAACTGACAGATATAGGGGAGGTAATAAAATGTGATGAGGAACTGACAGATATAGGGGAGCTAATAACAGGTGATGGGGAACTGACAGATATAGGGGAGGTAATAACAGGTGATGGGGAACTGACAGATATAGGAAAGGTAATAACAGGTGATGGGGAACTGGCAGATATAGAGGAGGTAATAAAATGTGATGAGGAACTGACAGATATAGGGGAGGTAATAACAGGTGATGGGGAACTGACAGATATAGGAAAGGTAATAACAGGTGATGGGGGCAGACTGGTAATAACAGGTGATGAGGAATGACAGATATAGGGGAGGTAATAACAGGTGATGAGGAACTGACAGATATAGGGGAGGTAATAACAGGTGATGGGGAACTGACAGATATAGGGGAGGTAATAACAGGTGATGGGGAACTGACAGATATAGGGGAGGTAATAACAGGTGATGAGGAACTGACAGATATAGGGGAGGTAATAACAGGTGATGGGGAACTGACAGATATAGGGGAGGTAATAACAGGTGATGAGGAACTGACAGATATAGGGGAGGTAATAACAGGTGATGAGGAACTGACAGATATAGAGGAGGTAATAACAGGTGATGAGGAAGTGACAGATATAGAGGAGGTAATAACAGGTGATGAGGAACTGACAGATATAGAGGAGGTAATAACAGGTGATGAGGAACTGACAGATATAGAGGAGGTAATAACAGGCGATGGGGAACTGACAGATATAGGGGAGGTAATAACAGGTGATGGGGAACTGACAGATATAGGGGAGGTAATAACAGGTGATTTGGAACTGACAGATATAGAGGAGGTAATAACAGGTGATGGGGAACTGACAGATATAGGGGAGGTAATAACAGGTGATTTGGAACTGACAGATATAGAGGAGGTAATAACAGGTGATGAGGAAGTGACAGATATAGAGGAGGTAATAACAGGTGATGAGGAACTGACAGATATAGAGGAGGTAATAACAGGTGATGGGGAACTGACAGATATAGAGGAGGTAATAACAGGTGATGAGGAACTGACAGATATAGGGGAGGTAATAACAGGTGATTTGGAACTGACAGATATAGAGGAGGTAATAACAGGTGATGAGGAACTGACAGATATAGAGGAGGTAATAACAGGTGATGAGGAACTGACAGATATAGAGGAGGTAATATGAGGAACTGACAGATATAGGGGAGGTAATAACAGGTGATGAGGAACTGACAGATATAGGGAGGTAATAACAGGTGATGAGGAACTGACAGATATAGAGGAGGTAATAACAGGTGATGAGGAACTGACAGATATAGGGGAGGTAATAACAGGTGATGGGGAACTGACAGATATAGGGAGGTAATAACAGGTGATGGGGAACTGACAGATTTAGGGGAGGTAATAACAGGTGATGAGGAACTGACAGATATAGAGGAGGTAATAACAGGTGATGAGGAACTGACAGATATAGAGGAGGTAATAACAGGTGATGAGGAACTGACAGATATAGAGGAGGTAATAACAGGTGATGGGGAACTGACAGATATAGAGGAGGTAATAACAGGTGATGAGGAACTGACAGATATAGAGGAGGTAATAACAGGTGATGGGGAACTGACAGATATAGAGGAGGTAATAACAGGTGATGAGGAACTGACAGATATAGAGGAGGTAATAACAGGTGATGGGGAACTGACAGATATAGAGGAGGTAATAACAGGTGATGAGGAACTGACAGATATAGAGGAGGTAATAACAGGTGATGAGGAACTGACAGATATAGAGGAGGTAATAACAGGTGATGGGGAACTGACAGATATAGAGGAGGTAATAACAGGTGATGGGGAACTGACAGATATAGGGGAGGTAATAACAGGTGATGAGGAACTGACAGATATAGAGGAGGTAATAACAGGTGATGAGGAACTGACAGATATAGAGGAGGTAATAACAGGTGATGAGGAACTGACAAATATAGAGGAGGTAATAACAGGTGATGAGGAACTGACAGATATAGAGGAGGTAATAACAGGTGATGAGTGAGTCCAGGTGAGTCCAATACTGCTGATGTGCGTGACGAGGGAAGCCAGGTGTGCTTAATGGATGATAGGAGTGTGTGAAGCAGGGCATCCTGGCGCCCTCAAGCACCGGGGAGGGGGGGAGGGAGGGGGGAGCGGGAGCAGACGTGACACTCTAAGCCACCAGTTGTTTTGGGGAATCTTGTGTTTTAAGGAAGCAAAACAGTAGTAGTAGTGGCAGCTAATTTAAAACACCTCTCAACCAATTCATATATGCATGTATACAAATCCATAACCCGAGGCTAAATGCACAGTGGAGTTTAGGTAAAAAGGTTTAGTGCTAGACCAAAATGTAAATGAGTGTTTTTCTCTGTGTTGAGAATCTATGGTGGCCTGGCCGAATGTAAAACATTTCCCAAATTACCTCTCTCTCTCTCTCTCTTCCTCTCTCTCTTGCTTCCTCTCTCCCTCATTTTATCTTTCTCTCCCCTCCCTCTCTTCCCCTCTCTACATCTCTCTGCTCCAGCCACATTGGTATGCAGTACAGTGAAACAGATACATTTCCCATTTAGCCCCCAGCACAATGTAAGTCAAAGCCTGCTGAATATGTTGAATATTTGCTGACCCACCCCCCACCTCCCCTCTTTCTTCTCTGTCTCCTTCTGTGGCCCTCACACATTCCCTCCCTCGAAATCTTGCTGTGACGGTCTCATTACCCCATCTCTCTCTCTCTCTCTCTCTCTCTCTCTCTCTCTCTCTCTCTCTCTCGGCAGAAACCCAGGCTGAATTCTTTATGCGTCAGAGGCAGTGATAATCTGTCATTTATAATCAGTCACACAGATGGCCAACTACCTGACTGCTAACTCCCCAAGAGGGAGATGAGGGGGGCATACATACACACAGTGGGGGATGTAGGTGGGAGACACACACATTAGGGCAGAGAGAGGGGTGTATGGTAGTGTGTTGGTGGGGGTCTTCTGTCCAACGGTTTTCTTCACACCTGTAGATAGAGCAAGTAGTGATGGAATTCATGACTCCACAGACAATCCTACAGAAGTAATCAGTGGTCACTGAGGGCTAAATTCTATCTTGAGATACAAAACTCAGTACTTCAGTATATGTATGCAACGCAGATGCACTGATTTGTCTACATACACTATGTTATGACTATGTTACAATATGACTATTTAATAAATAACATCCCTTCACCAGGAGGTAGATTAGAAAGGATTTGATATTGGTACAAACACAGCTGCATTGTTTATGCTACAGTGATATGACTATTACATCACTGATGACAGCCGTGTTGCACACATAATTACACAATCCAATTAAACCCCACACTGACTCACTGCAGTAAAGAACTATTCTTAGTTGTCTTTGAACGGGCTCACTATAGCTGTGTTGGGGTTTTACTTCCAGGCTCCTCCACACGGACCACCCTGAGAGACCTAACAGCTTCCCGACTACAACGAGACCCCAGACATCCGTAACATGTCTGAAACATGGTCTGAAACACGCTCTGTGACATAAGTCTTCGTAAGTCTTAAATCTGGTTACAACATGGCTTTTCTAATGTCTTAACTACCGCCTGTAACATGTGCGGGATGTTATCTGTTTTACAGCTCGTCAAACAGACAGCTAGTGGCCCGGATTGGCGGTGTAGAAATAATGTAGGAAGGCCCACGCAGATGGGCATCCTTTTCATTTTCTGTGTTAAAAGAAGACACGCATTGATAAGGAATAACAGGGCCCTTTATGGTTGGTACCTGTTGTTGCTAATGACAAGCCCAAGTGTTAGGTTTCAAAGAGGAGGAAGACAGCGGGAAGGACATGGCAGGGAGAAAAGAGGAGGAAGATATTAGAGATGTTAAAGTAACTGACAAATCCATTCGACTCCCGCTGAGCTGTCCACACGGCAATTCTCATATTCCTCCTCCAATGCAGCCTGTCTATCTTTCTAAGCTAACTTTCTCTCTCTATCCCTCTCTCTTTTTCTATCTCTCTTACTTCGCTAAATTTCTCTCTTTATCCCTCTGTTTCTTTTAATATCTCTCTTTCTCGCTAACTTTCTCTCTGTTTCTTTTAATATCTCTCTTTCTCGCTAACTTTCTCTCTGTTTCTTTTTCTCTCTCTCTTTCTCGCTAAATTTCTCTCTTTCTCACCAACTTTCTCTCTATCACGCTCTCACTTTTTCTATCTCTCTTACTCCTTCAGTATCTCTCTCTCTCTCTCTGACTCACTGTCTCTCTCTCTCTCTCAATTTCAATTCAATTTAACAGGTTTTATTGACATGGGAAACATATGTTTACGTTGCCAAAGTAAGTTAAATACAGTTGAATTCGGATGTTTACATATACTTAGGTTGGAGTCATTAAAACTCGTACCCAAGTATAAACACCATGGGACAATGCAGCTGTCATACCGCTCAGGAAAGAGAAACGTTCTGTCTCCTAGAGATGAATGTAATTTGGTGCAAAAAGTGCAATCCCAGAACAACAGCAAAGGACCTTATGGAGATTTTGGAGGAAACAGGTACAAAAGTATTCATATCCACAGTAAAACGAGTCCTATATCGACATAACCTGAAATGTCGCTCAGTAAGGAAGAAGCCAAGGCTCCAGAACCGCCATAAAAAAGCCAGACTACGGTTTGACTCTGCACTTGGGGACAAAGATCGTATTTTTTGGAGAAAAATCCTTTGGTCTGATGAAACAAAAAAAATAACTGTTTAGCCATAATGACCATTGTTATGTTTGGAGGAAAAAGTGGGAGGATTGCAAGCCGAAGAACACCATCCCAACCGTGAAGCACAGTGTTGGCAGCATCATGTTTTGGGGGTGCTTTGCTGCAGGAGGGACCGGTGCACTTCACAAAATAGATGGTGTCGTGTCTTTACTATCATTAACTGAAGACTTAAAGTTTTTATCAAAGATTCTCTGTAATTAGTTTTACACGATTATACTGATTAATCATGTAACCGTAATTACTAGGAAGTCGGGGCACCAAGTGTCAGGATTTGGCCAGGGTTGTTCCGGTTTTTGGTCACTAGATGCCCCCATTGTGCTTTTTTGACCTTTTGCTTTCCCTTGATCCCCATTATTATTTGCACCTGTGCCTCGTTTCCCTGATTGTATTTAAACCCTTAGTTTCCCTCAGTTCTTTGCTCTGTGTTTGTATGTTAGCACCCAGCCCTAGTATTCTGTGAACTCTTGTTGATTCCAGTGGACGCTCTTGTGGAATTCTGTTTTTTGTTCTTGTTTATTTATTTTTGAGTATCTTTTGAGGCTTTTTATGCTATACCTACCACCTTGTGGATTTACCTTTTTGTCTTGGAGGATTACCTTGTGGATTACCTTGTTCTTGTGGAATTCCTTTTGAGGTTGTGGAGTTACATGTTTTCCTGAAGGACTTCACTTTTTACTTTATTAAATACACCGTCTCAAGTACTGCTGTGTCTGCCTCATCTTCTGGGTTCTGCCGACTATTCGTGGCTCAGTTGGTTAAGTGACTGTTTCTCACTCCGGAGACCCGGGTTTGTAACCGGGTCCTGACACCAAGGAAAAATATTCAGATTACAAAGTTATCATTGTCACGCCCTGGTCGAAATATATTATATTTATCTTCATTTATTTGGTCAGGTCAGGGTGTGACATGGGTTATTGTGGTGTGTTTTTGTCTTGGGGTTTTTGTGGGGCGTATATTATAGTCTATGGCTGCCTGAGGCGGTTCTCAATCAGAGTCAGGTGATTATCGTTGTCTCTGATTGGGAACCATATTTAGGCAGCCATATTCTTTGTGTGTTTCGTGGGTGATTGTCCTTAGTGTCCTTGTTCCTGTCACTGTGTTAGTTTACATAAGTATAGGCTGTTTCGGTTTTCGTTACGTTCATTACGTTCTTGTTTTTGTAGTATTTTGTATTGATTCGTGTTTATGTTTTTTGATTTAACATGGATCGCAATCTACACGCTGCATTTTGGTGCGAACTCTCCTTCGCCTACAGAAAACCGTTACAGAATCACCCACCACAAACGGACCAAGCAGCGTGTTAACAGGCATGTGCAGCGAAAGGAGGAATGGACATGGGAAGACGTTTTGGATGGCAAAGGTTGTTACACTTGGGAGGAGATACTGGCTGGAAGAGATCGCCTCCCATGGGAACAGGTGGAGGCACTTAAGAGAGCTGAGAGGCTTTGGTATGAGGAGAAGCAACAGCAGCAGCAGGAGCAACAATATCGGGACTACACTACTTGGGAGGAAATAGACAGGTGGGCGGTCGACCCAGGGAGAGTGCCGGAGCCCGCCTGGGATTCACTGGAGCAGTGCGAAGAAGGGTATAGGAGAATGGAGATGGCGAAGCAAGCACGGCGGCGCGGAAGGAAGCCCGAGAGTCAGCCCCAAAAATTTCTTCGGAGGAGACTCACAGGGAGTATGGCTACGTCAGGTAGGAGACCTGTGCAAACTTCCTGTGCTTACCAGGGGGCTAAAGAGACCGGGCAGGCACCGTGTTATGCTGTGGAGCGCACGGTGTCTCCAGTGCGGGTGCATAGCCTGGTGCGGTATATACCAGCTCCTCGTATTGGCCGGGCTAGAGTGGGCATCGAGCCAAGTAAAGTTGGGCAGGCTCGGTGCTCAAGAGCTCCAGTGCGCCTGCACAGTCCGGTCTATCCTGTGCCACCTCCACACACCAGCCCTCCGGTGGCAGCTCCCCGCACCAGGCTTCCTGTGCGTGTCCTCGGCCCAGTACCACCAGTGCCAGCACCACGCATCAGACCTACTGTGCGCCTCGCCTGTTCAGTGCAGCCAGAGCCTTCCTTCTCTCCTGCGCTGCTGGAGTCTAACGTCTGTTCAGCGCTGTCGGAGCCTTTCTCCTCTCCTGCGCTGCTGGAGTCTCCCGCCTGTTCAGCGCAGCCAGAGCCTTCCTCCTCTCCTGCGCTGCTGGACTCTCCCGCCTGTTCAGCGCAGCTAGAGCCTTCCTCCTCTCCTGCGCTGCTGGAGTCTCCTGCCGGTTTAGCGCAGCCCGAGCTGTCAGTCTGCATGGAGCAGCCAGAGCTGTCAGTCTGTATGGAGCAGCCAGAGCTGTCAGTCTGCATGGAGCAGCCAGAGCTGTCAGTCTGCATGGAGCCGTCAGTCTGCATGGAGCAGCCGGAGCTGCCAGTCTGCATGGAGCTGTCAGTCTGCATGGAGCAGCCGGAGATACCAGTCTGCATGGAGCTGTCAGTCTGCAAGGAGCTGCCAGTCTACAAGGAGCTGCCAGTCTACAAGGAGCTGTCAGTCTGCAAGGAGCTGTCAGTCTGCAAGGAGCTGTCAGTCTGCATGGAGCTGCCAGTCTGCATGGAGCAGCCAGAGCTGTCAGTCTGCAAGAAGCCACCAGAGCTGTCAGTCTACATGGAGTCCCGAGCTGCCCCTCAGTCCCGAGCTGCCCCTCTGTCCCGAGCTGCCCCTCTGTCCCGAGCTGCCCCTCAGTCCCGAGCTGACCCTCAGTCCAGAGGGTTCTGGGTGAGGACTACTAGGCCATGGTCGGCGTCGAAAGTGGACTATCCTAGGAGGCTAGGAGGGGGGACTAAGACATTTATAGAGTGGGTTCCAGGTCCCGCGCCGGAGCCGGAGCCGCCACCATGGACAGACGCCCACCCAGACCCTCCCTATTGTTTTGATGTGCGTCCGGGAGTCCGCACCTTAGGGGGGGGGGTTCTGTCACGCCCTGGTCGAAATATATTATATTTATCTTCATTTATTTGGCCAGGCCAGGGTGTGACATGGGTTATTGTGGTGTGTTTTTGTCTTGGGTTTTTTGTGGGGCGTATAGTATAGTCTATGGCTGCCTGAGGCGGTTCTCAATCAGAGTCAGGTGATTATCGTTGTCTCTGATTGGGAACCATATTTAGGAAGCCATATTCTTTGTGTGTTTCGTGGGTGATTGTCCTTAGTGTCCTTGTTCCTGTCACTGTGTTAGTTTACATAAGTATAGGCTGTTTCGGTTTTCGTTACGTTCATTACGTTCTTGTTTTTGTAGTATTTTGTATTGATTCGTGTTTACGTTTTTTGATTTAACATGGATCGCAATCTACATGCTGCATTTTGGTCCGACTCTCCTTCGCCTACAGAAAACCGTTACAATCATTTCCTAAAATAACTTTTCAGATAATTTATCTGCTCAATTAGTCTTCGAATTAATGAATTATTTACTTTACCTCACGTTAGTCTCATTCCAAACGTCGTAAATTGTTGGTTATCTGCACGAACCCAGTCTTCACTATGAGTCATCCATACATCAATTGTCTCAAATCATTTATTTATTACTAACTAAGTAATTCACAGAAATGCATAAACAAACAAACAAACAATGTAAATGTGGTTACATGAAATGAGAATGTTCCCTAGTGGGCTAAACCGGCAAGGCAGCTTGTTAGACAAAAGGGGAAGTTGGGGTCGACGAAGAAGTCACTACAGAGTGATAATTATAACAATTGAAATGCTAATCCTTTACACATGAACGCTCACTCATTCGGGAACAATTGCAATCAATATATATTTCCTCTCAGTGTGTCGTCTTGATCGCTGGTGAAAAGTTTGTTTCTTTTGTAGAATTGTCCGTCTCTCTCCCTCTCTCTCTCTTGGTTGTGGTTAGAGGGGATAGTTCAGAGTGACATTCATTCATTTTGTTATAGAATGAATGTTTCGGCGGTTGCCGTTCTTCGCTTTCAATGATGCCGAATTCCTAGCTGCAGACTAGTAATTAATATCAAAGACTTGTTCTTATTCTGTCGGTATCGATAATCTAAGAGTTTAACCACGTGGTATGGTTAAACGATTCAGCAATAGTCTACAACCTTTGTCTCCCCTAATGGAGAAAAACATGGTCTGCAACCTTTAGCCATCTCGTAATTGAGGTAAGCTCGGTCTGGCAATCGAGAACCTGAGTGGGGGTTTTATTCGGAAGGGATGAAAAAGGCCTGTCCCAGGAGGCCTGACCCTAACTGGGCTCAGGGGCGGTCCTCTGCTTTAGTTCAAATCAAAAGGGAATTGTATTTTTCTTCATTAAACAGTCCAAAATAATATTACACAATTATACAAACAGTATCATACTCACTCATTCATCTTATACAACAATTAGATGTAAACCTCATATCTGAGGCTATTATATGAACAGCGTTATGGTAATGTGGCCACACCGTCTCCCATGAGCTTCCCCAAGTTGTGACTAATGGACCAGTTCGTAGCTGGATTCTTCACCGGTCTTTTATACTTTCTCCGGAAGATGAAATTTGTTCGTGCCTCAAGTTCTGTGAGGTGGAAGGATTTCCTTTGTCCTCTATGAAAATGTACTCTCTCTATACTGTGAGTCCATGAGGAGATCCTCAGGAATTTATGATGTCTCTCTGACCGCAGCAACGTAGTTGAAGGAGGAAAGGGGGAGGTAGGGAGAGGGGGATGGGGCTTGCTATACCCAAAGAGGCCAACGTCATGACAATGGCATCATCTGGAAGGAAAAGTATGTGTATATTTTGAAGCAAATGGGTCTTCCAAATGGACAATGGCCCAAAGCATACTTCCAAAGTGGTGGCAAAATGGCTTAAGGACAACAACGTCAAGGTATTGGAGTGGCCATTACAAAGCCCTGACCTCAATCCTAAAGAACATTTGTGGGAAGAACTGAAAAAGCGTGTGCGAGCAAGGATGTCTACAAACCCAATTCAGTTACACCAGCTCTGTCAGGAGAAATGGGCCAAAATTCACCCAACTTATTGTGGGAAGCTTGTGGGAGGATACCCGAAATGTTTGACCCAAGTTAAACAATTTAAAGGCAATGTTGCCAAATACTAATTGAGTGTATGTGAACTTCTGGCCCACTGGGAATGTGATGAAAGAAAGAAATGCTGAAATAAATCATTCTCTCTACTATTATTCTGACATTTCACATTCATAAAATAAAGTGGTGATCTTAACTGACCTAAAACAGGGGATTTTTACTGGGATTAAATGTCGGGAATTGTGAAAAACTGAGTTTAAGTGTATTTGGCTAAGGTGTATGTAAACTTCTGACTTCAACTTTAGGTAATAAACAAAAGTGATTTAAATAATACAAAATTAATAGTAAACATTTCACTCAGAAAAGTTACAAAAGAATAAAGACTTTTCAAATGTCATATTATTTCTATATACAGTGTTATAACGATGTGCAAATAGTTGAAGTACAAAAGGGAAAATATTTATATGTACATTTTGGTTTTTATTTACAATACTGTTTGTTCTTCACTGTTTGCCCTTTTCTTGTGGCAACAGGTCACAAATCCTGCTGCTGTGATTGCACACTGGTATTTCACCCAATAGATATGGGAGTTTAGGTTTTCGAATTCTTTGTGGCTCTGTGTAATCTGAGGGAAATAAGTGTCTCTAATATGGTGATACATTTGGCAGGAGGTTAGGAAGTGCAGTTTAGTTTCCACCTCATTTTGTCGGCAGTGTGCCGATAGCCTGTCATCTCTTGAGGGCCAGGTCTGCCTTTGGCGGCCTTTCTCAATAGCAAGGCTATGCTCACTGAATCTGTACATAGTCAAATATTTCCTTAATTTTGAGTCAGTCACAGTGGTCAGGTATTCTGCCACTGTGTACTCTCTGTTTAGGGCCAAATAAGTAATTATCTTTTTGTTTTCTCATGATTTGGTTTGGGCTAAATGTATTGCTCTCCTGGGGATCTGTGGGGTCTGTTTGTGTTTGTGAACAGAGTCCCAGTACCAGCTGGCTGAGGGCACTCTTCTCTAGGATAATCTCTTTCTGTGGAGGAATGTGTTAGCATCTCTTCCTTTTAGGTGGTTGTAGAATTGAACAGCTCTTATCTGGATGTTGATAACTAGCAGGTATAGTCCTGATTCTACTCTGCATGTATTGTTTTTGGTTTGGCGTTGCACACAAAATATAATTTTGCAGAATTCCTACATGTAGAGTGTTAATTGGGGTGTTTGTCCCATTTTGTGAATTCTTGGCTGTTAGGTGGACCCAAGATCTCACAACCATAGAGGGCAATGTGTTCTATAACCGATTTCAGTATTTTGAGACAGATTCTAATTGGGGATGTGGAGTTCTATGATCCTTTTGCTGGCATAGAAGGCCCTTCCTGCCTTGTCTCTCAGATAGTTCTTAGCCTTGTGGAAGTTACCTGTGGTGCTGATATTTAGGCTGAGGTAGGTTTAATTATTTGTGTGCTCTAGGGCAACGGTGTCTCGATAGAATTTGTGTTTGTTGTCCTGGCTACTTGACTTTTTTGGAACACTATTCATTTGATTTTACTGAGATTTACTGTCAGAGCGCAAGTCTGACAGAATCTGTGCAAAAGATCTAGGTGCTGCTATAGACCCTCATTGGTTGGGGAGAGAAGCACCAGATCATCTAAAAACAGTAGGGAGAGGCCAGCGGTTACCACCGTTCCCAGGATCTTGAAAACATTGAAAGACATCCCACACCTGCGAGACACTCTCCCAGACCAGCGAGACACTCTCCCAGACCAGCAAGACACTCTCCCAGACCAGCGAGACACTCTCCCAGACCAGTGAGACACTCTCCCAGACCAGTGAGACACTCTCCCAGACCAGCGAGACACTCTCCCAGACCAGTGAGACACTCTCCCAGACCAATGAGACACTCTCCCAGACCAGAGAAACACTTTCCCAGACCAGCAAGACACTCTCCCAGACCAGTGAGACACTCTCCCAGACCTGAGAGACACTCTCCCAGACCAGTGAGGCACACTCTCCCAGACAGGCGAGACACTCTCCCAGACAAGTGAGACACTCTCCCAGACCTGAGAGACACTCTCCCAGACCAGCGAGACACTCTCCCAGACCAGTGAGACACTCTCCCAGACCTGAGAGACACTCTCCCAGACCAGCAGACACTCTCCCAGACCAGCGAGACACTCTCCCAGACCAGCGAGACACTCTCTCAGACCAGCGAGACACTCTCCCAGACCAGTGAGACACTCTCCCAGACCTGAGAGACACTCTCCCAGACCAGTGAGACACTCTCCCAGACCTGAGAGACACTCTCCCAGACCTGCGAGCCTTCCCCCCAAACGTGTACCCAGAAGACCTGCACCCAGAGGACCTATACCCAGACCACAGCACCACCAGCCATCCCTCCACCCCCAGCCCAACCAGTTGACACCCCCCCCCCTAACCAACCCTGGCCAAACCATGTGCAGCCCTCTCCCAGATCACGCCCATTCCCCTCCTGCCTCCCCCATGGCCCCTACCCTTGCAGCAAGGACCTCAACATTACAGCCAGGCCATGAGCAGGCAAACAGGCCCAACCCCCACTCCTACATCAAACCAACCCCCTTCTTGAGACCTAAGAGGCATCCCCCAGATGCTCAGCATGCTCTGCTCAAACCTAATATTCCGAAGCATGCTAGCAGATTCTCATAGACTTCCAGTCACTGTGCTAACACTAGTTAGCATTGGCTTACTTCTAACTTCCTTCATACTGGACATACAGACATAAAAATGGTATCCACAAGTTCATTTGCCAAAATCTAGAAGTATCACTTTAATGACGACACCTTCTCCATCTTAGAGGGGGAGAACAAACATTTCCAGGCCCAGGGACATGCACTAGTCTGTGATGACCTAAATGCCAGAACTGGACAATATCCCGACACCCTCAGCACAGAGGGAGACAAACACATACCTGGAGGTGACAGAATCCCCTCCCCAATAGTTCCCCCTGTCAGGATTTGGCCAGGGTTGTTCCAGTTGTTGGTCACTAGATGCCCCCATTGTGCTTTTTGTCCTTATGTTTTTCCCTTGTTCCCCATTATTATTTGCACCTGTGTCTCGTTTCCCCTGAGTGTATTTAAACCCTTAGTTTCCCTCTGTTCTGTGCTCTGTGTTTGTATGTTAGCACCCTGCCCTAGTGTTCTGTGTGCTCTTGTCGATTCCGGGTGACGTTCTTGTGGTATTCTGTTTTTTGTTTTGTTTATTTTTGGTGAGTTTCTTTTGAGTTCTTTTGTGTTTTTCCTACCACCTTTTGGATTTGCCATTTTTGTATTTTAGGATTTTTTCTTTATTAAATACAGTCTACTTACAGTACTGCTGTGTCTGCCTCATCTTCTGGGTTCTGCTGTCTATTCGTGGCTCAGTTGGTTAAGTGACTGTTTCTCACTCCGGAGACCCAGGTTCGAAACCGGGTCCTGACACCCCCTATGACACAACTATGACAAAACAATCAACAAAAAACAGGTCACAACTCCTGCAGCTCTGTCAGATGCTGGGTATGTACATAGTCAATGGAAGGCTTCGAGGAGACTCCTACAGTAGGTGCACCTATAGCTCATCTCTTGTCAACAATGCTGTAGACTTCTTTATCACCGACCTCAACCAAGAGTCTCTCAGAGCGTTCACAGTCAGCCCACTGGCACCACAATCAGAACACAGCAAAATCACAGTCTACTTGAACAGAGCAATACTCAACCAAGAGTGTCTCAGAGCGTTCACAGTCAGCCCACTGGCACCACAATCAGAACACAGCAAAATCACAGTCTACTTGAACAGAGCAATACTCAACCAAGAGTCTCTCAGAGCGTTCACAGTCAGCCCACTGACACCACAATCAGAACACAGCAAAATCACAATCTACTTGAACAGAGCAATACTCAACCATTAGGCTTCGAAACCTAACAAACTGCATGCATTTAAGAAATGCTATAGATGGAACAAAGGTTTTGAAGAAACCTACCACGAAACAATTGGCCAACAACAAATAAAATCCCTCCTAGAAAACTTTCCGGACAAAATGCTTCCCTGCAATAGTGAAGGTGTAAACTTAGCATTGGAAGCCTGAACAGTATATTGACCTATTGACCTAATGTTAATTCCAGCCCAAAAACCTAAGACAACTAACAAGAAAGATAAAACGTTTGATGAAAAATGCAAAAACCCAAGATAGAAATTGAGAAACCTATCCAACAAAAAACACAGACCCAGAAAACCTTAGCTCAGGGTACTAGGTGAGGGCACTAGAATAGCACTAACTAGAACATTCTACAGGCACCTCTGCCTTGTAGAGGCATACTTGATCGTAGAGGCTGTCCAAATCCGGGAAATGCTTGCATTCACCCTCTGTATAGTGGCATGGTAGAAGGGTGGAGATGACCACTTGTGTGTTAGGGAAAGTGGAAGTAGCTTTTTCAATCACTCCCTTGAGTGCTGTGGCCACCCTCTCCCTCTCTCTCTCTCCCTCTCCCTCTCTCTCTCTCTGTCACTTTCTCTCCCTCCATATCATTCTCTCTCTCTTTCTCCCTGTCTCTCCCACTCTCTCTGATGAAAGTTACTGTGACTTTGACAGCCAGAGGCTTGGAGACCGTCCTAATTTCATTTATTTGATATTATTAGCGTAATAAGCTTGAACAAGCACTGAACTCTGTGGTGTTTGTGTGTTCATCAGGAAGGATATGTGTTTGTCCACATCATATCTGCTGTGTGTTAATGTTTGTGTGTGTGTGTGTGTTAATGTTTGTGTGTGTGTGTGTGCGTGTGCGTGTGCGTGTGCGTGTGTGTGTGTGTGTGTGTGTGTGTGTGTGTGTGTGTGTGTGTGTGTGTGTGTGTGTGTGTGTGTGTGTGTGTGTGTGTGTGTGTGTGTGTGTGTGTGTGTGTGTGTGTGTGTGTGTGTGTGTATCCCTCCTCTCAGCACAACAGTCCCTCCCCACGATATGACAGAGATCTGTTTTATCAAAAGCTCATCTGGCTCGATACTAAACCCAGTGCAGTGTAAACACACACACACCCAGCCACTATGCTTTGAACTGAAGCAGACAGCCATTTCATGATTGTCTGGTTCTATATTTGTGGCTTCTCTCACGTATCTCCTCTGTTCCCTCTCTCTATCTCGGATGCTTTCCCGATTGTTCTGTCACTTTTAACACACACACAATCACACACACACGCATACACACACACACACACACACACACACACACACACACACACACACACTGATTTATTCTCACACCCTCCTGATAATGAGTGTGAATCTGATCAATGTTTAAACATGGAACTCAACCCGTCGTCCACTAGAAGTTCTACCTCATGCAGGAGTAATAAGTTATTTCTATCAAACGTTCTACCGTCAACCTTTCTTCAATGGTTTGATCCCAAGTCTTTCCACTGTGGCACTGGGTAATATTACTAGTGACAATAACGTGATTACACTTCATGCTTCGGTCCGTTGCTTTCATGTTCACTTAAAAATCAAAAGGAAGGCAGCTAAATTACTTTTTAACCACATAATAATGACCTGTCTTCGCAATTAAAACAACCCACTGGGCACACACTGGTTGATTCAACGTCGTTTCCACTTCATTTCAATTAGATTATGCTGAGCCAATGTGGAATAGACGTTGAATTGACGTCTGTGCCCAGAGGGAAGTAGCACTAAGCGACATTTGGTACAATGCAGTAACTAATTGAACAGTTTAAATGAAATACTCCTTTGGCCCCTTCAACAGGCAGTAAGTAGTAATACAAACATTAAGTATAGCGATATTTCTACTTTTAGAAAAGGAAAAGGAAATCAAAAATAGACAGTGAAACGGTAGAACAGTAAGGTGCTTTACAGATCACTAAAGCACACGGATTGACTGAAGCCCTGACCTATAAATCCCTAGTACAGTCCTTTATGTGACACCTGCCGTATAGATCAGGCCCCAGGCACCGACTGGACACAATGGGGGAACTGCAACGGGTTTTCTCCTTCCCCTCGCTCCCTTTTTCACCTCCTTTTCACTCCTTTGCTTCTCTTTCTTCTTCTCATTCTTCGGCGCTCTCCAGGCTGCTGACTTTGTAAGGACTAGACTCTCAAGGGCACAGTAACGGAGAGGGAGGGAGGGAGGGAGGGAGGGAGGGAGGGAGGGAGGGGGAGGGAGGGGGAGGGAGGGAGGGAGGGAGGGAGGGAGGGGAGGGAGGGAGGGAGGGAGGGAGGGAGGGAGGGAGGGGTCATGGAGTGGGAGAAAGAAAAGGGAGGACAAAGAATTTTAAAGACAGGAGGAAAAGGGTAATACAGATATAGAGAGAGAGAGGAGGGAGAGAAGAAGAGGGACATTGCAGAGATTGAAGGGATGAGAGAGGTGAAGGGAGGAGCGGGAGAGTATTCTCTTTCTGTTATAGCATATTGAGTTCTCATCCAAGTGTGAAATTACCAGATAGAAATCAGTGCCCCTGACATACATCAAAATATGTTTTAAGACGATCCCATCCCCCTCCTACTCATATGTACACACACGCACACACATCCCCCATACACACACACACACCCCCTCCCACACACACACACACAGACACACGTCTACCACACCTACACGCCATACCCCCTCCACACTCACATACACACTCCCACCGGCGTTGTCCGCCTAAACTCATCTACAGCATCACGGGGGGGGGGTAACTTTGTATTCTTTCCCTGTGTTCTCCTTCAGACTGCAGTAACCTTTGTTGTCCAATTTGTCAGTTGAGATATAAAAAAGGCCTGTCTCAATCTAATAAGCAGCTTGGCTGATTGAGAATTACGTTTTTCCCCGGGTGAAAAATAACCCCCTATTAAATATTAATCGTTTCTCCACTTGGACTTCGTGAAGCAGCCTTCAGTCTTCTGATCTGGAGCCGAGACTGAGGCGTGCTGTGATTTATGAGTCGCCCAAGCAGCAGAAGAATAGAGAAACTTGTATTATTTCTCTAGGTCAAGGATGGGGAGAGTCCACACAAGGCCTCCACACACACAAACACACACAAATTTAAAGGGGTTCTCTTGCCTAGAAAGGACACAGCGATGAGATTTCTATACTTACACAGCGTGCAGACACACACCCTCTCAGCTCATAACATGTAACACACACACCATTAACTCATTCAAATATTATTAGACACGCACAGATCATTGTCTGGACTGAACTGATTTTAAACAGATCACTCAGCCAGACTAACCTTCACATGGCCCAGTGTCAACATAAAACCCTCAGAATTGCCATCTCTACACCGTAAGAGAGGTGACCAAACTCTTAACCATAACAGAGTAACAGATCTGACCAAACTCTTAACCATAACAGAGTAACAGAACTGACCAAACTCTTAACCATAACAGAGTAACAGATCTGACCAAACTCTTAACCATAACAGAGTAACAGATCTGACCAAACTCTTAACCATAACAGAGTAACAGAACTGACCAAACTCTTAACCATAACAGAGTAACAGAACTGACCAAACTCTTAACCATAACAGAGTAACAGAACTGACCAAACTCTTAACCATAACAGAGTAACAGAACTGACCAAACTCTTAACCATAACAGAGTAACAGAACTGACCAAACTCTTAACCATAACAGAGTAACAGAACTGACCAAACTCTTAACCATAACAGATCTGTAACAGAGTAACAGAACTGACCAAACTCTTAACCATAACAGAGTAACAGATCTGACCAAACTCTTAACCATAACAGAGTAACAGAACTAACCATAACAGAGTAACAGATCTGACCAAACTTAACCATAAAAGTAACAGAACTGACCAAACTCTTAACCATAACAGAGTAACAGAACTGACCAAACTCTTAACCATAACAGAGTAACAGAACTGACCAAACTCTTAACCATAACAGAGTAACAGAACTGACCAAACTCTTAACCATAACAGAGTAACATAACTGACCAAAATCTCATCACCGTAACAGTTTAACAGAACTGACCAAAAGCTAATCACCATAACAGTTTAACAGAACTGACCAAAAGCTAATCACCATAACAGTGTAACAGAACTGACCAAAAGCTAATCACCATAACAGTGTAACAGAACTGACCAAAAGCTAATCACCATAACAGAACTGACCAAAAGCTAATCACCATAACAGTGTAACAGAACTGACCAAAAGCTAATCACCATAACAGTGTAACAGAACTGACCAAAAGCTAATCACCATAACAGAACTGACCAAAAGCTAATCACCATAACAGAATAACAAAGTGACAAAACTCTTCACCATAACAGGACGAAAGCAATGGAATAATCTGTGCTCGCTCAAATTGGGCAAATAATGTTTCTGTCTTTCTGCCTGCTGGTCCTCATTAGAACCCTGACCCTACATTATAAACACAGCAAGGTATCAACAACCATTGACAATATAGCAAACAGTCCAATAATCTACTCCGAGCACAATTGATCTAAACCAGCAGACTTAGAAAGGAGCCTCTGATGATAGATGGTAAACAACGGAGAGGAAAAGCAAGGCTTTAGTCTGTAGAAAAGCCCATGTCTCTCTGTTACTCTTTACTCAGAGTCATACCCTCCTCCTCTCCTTCTCTCCTTCTCTTCTCTCTTTCCCTGGCTCTCGCTCTCTGTGGCTATAGACCAGGGATGAAAAGAGGAAGAGAGTTGTGGTGAGGAAAGAGATGAGAGCAGAGGAGAGCAGAGGAGGGGAGGGGAGGAGAGGAGGAGGGGAGGGGAGGAGCAGAGGAGGGAGAGAGGAGAGCAGAGGAGGGGGGGAGGAGAGGAGGAGGGGAGGGGAGGAGCAGAGGAGGTAGAGAGGAGAGCAGAGGAGGGAGAGAGGAGAGCAGAGGAGGGGAGGGGTGGAGAGGAGGAGGGGAGGAGCAGAGGAGGGAGAGAGGAGAGCAGAGGAGGGGAGGGGAGGAGCGGAGGAGGGGAGGGGAGGAGAGGAGGAGAGGAGAGCAGAGGAGGGAGAGAGGAGAGCAGAGGAGGGAGAGTGGAGAGCAGAGGAGAGAGAGAGGAGAGCAGAGGAGGGGAGGGGAGGAGAGGAGGCGGGGAGGGGAGGAGAGGGGGAGAGGAGGAGCAGAGGAGGGAGAGTGGAGAGCAGAGGAGGGAGAGAGGAGAGCAGAGGAGGGAGAGAGAAGAGCAGGGGAGGGAGAGAGGAGAGGAGGGGAGGGGGAGAGGAGGAGGGAGGGGAGGAAGAGGGGAGGAGCAGAGGAGGGGAGAGGAGGAGGAGTGGAGGGAAGCTTTACTTTTACCGTCATAACGCAACTGACACCATTGACAGGAATTCTGTCACTACCTCCCCTCCCCTCCTCCTCCCCTCCTCTGCTCCTCCCCTCCTCCTCCTCTCCCCTCCTCTGCTCCTCCTCTGCTCCTCCACTCCTCATCCTGTCCTCCTCCCCTCCTCCTCTCCTCCCCTCCTCTGTTCCTCCCCTTCTCCTCCTCCCCTCCCCTCCTCCTCCCCTCCTCTGCTCCTCCCCTCCTCCCTCCCTCCCCTCCTCCTCCCCTCTTCCTCCCTCCTCTCCTCCTCCTCCCCTCCCCTCCTCCTCTGTTCCTCCCCTCCTCCTCCTCCCTCCCCCTCCTCCTCCTCCCTCCCCTCCTCCCCTCCCCCCTTCCCTCCTCCCTCCTCCTCCTCCTCCTCTGCTCCCCTCCCTCCTCCTCCCCTCCTCCTCCTCCCCTCCTCTCCTCCTCCCCCCTCTGCTCCCCTCCTCCCCCTCCTCCTCCTCCCCCTTCTGCTCCTCCCCTCCTCCTCCCCTCCTCTGCTCCTCCCCTCCCCTCCTCCTCCTCCCCCTCCTCTGCTCCTCCCCTCTCCCCTCCTCCTTTCCTCTGCTCCTCCCCTCCTCCCCTCCTCTGCTCCTCCCCTCCTCCTCGTCCCCTCCTCTCCTCCTCCCCTCCTCTGCTCCTCCCCTCCTCCTCCTCCCCTCTTCTGCTCCTCCCCTCCTCCTCCCCTCTTCTGCTCCTCCCCTCCTCCTCCTCCCCTCCTCTGCTCCTCCCCTCCTCCTCCCCTCCTCTGCTCCTCCCCTCCTCCTCCTCTCCCCTCCTCTGCTCCTCCTCTGCTCCTCCCCTCCTCCTTTCCTCTGCTCCTCCCCTCCTCCCCTCCTCCCCTCCTCTGCTCCTCCCCTCCTCCTCGTCCCCTCCTCTCCTCCTCCCCTCCTCTGCTCCTCCCCTCCTCCTCCTCCACTCTTCTGCTCCTCCCCTCCTCCTCCCCTCTTCTGCTCCTCCCCTCCCCCCTCCTCCCCTCTTCTGCTCCTCCCCTCCTCCTCCCCTCTTCTGCTCCTCCCTAGCACACGGGCTCACAACGCTCTATGTTACCCCCCCAATCCAAGACCGAGGCAGCACCAAGCAGCCCCAGTCTCTGTGTGTGTGTGTGTGTGTGTGTGTGTGTGTGTGTGTGTGTGTGTGTGTGTGTGTGTGTGTGTGTGTGTGTGTGTGTGTGTGTGTGTGTGTGTGTGTGTGTGCGTGCGTGTGTGTGTGGTGGGGTGAATGGAGAGCGTGTATACATTGCATTGTTGATTAACTTGTATAGCCTTTATGAATATTGTCAGCCATTTGAAATGAATTGAATTGATGTAGCAGCAGTAATTCCATACATAGGATGCTGTCTTGAAGATAGGACTGGATCACAATTCAGACAATTATATCAATGCTGCTCTGTGTTGTCAAGTCTTAATTCATTTCCAATCTGAGCCTCTCCCTTTCTACCTACTGTAAACACACACACACACTCCCTTCACACACACAGCCCGCACACACTCCCTTCACACACACAGCCCACACACATTGCCTCACCACTGAGGTTTCCATCTTCGCCCGTTGGGGAAACCAAATGAAATCTCCCCATCAATCACCATTGATGACTTAATAACCTGTGCTGTGTGTTTCTTGCTGTGGTGTCTGGCCCTCTTGTTCCATGTCAACCCCACTTTGTGTTTATAGCAGTAAAGCAGAGCACCGTTCTCAGCCTCCCAGCCTCCGCCCAGTGTCTTGTCTATACAATGATGGAGAGAGCTGCTTTTGGCTGGGGTGACAACCCTTCCCAAGGTCGCCTGGGAGAGCCATCCATCATTCCCTCTATCCCTCCATCCCTCTCCCTACCATCCCTCTCTCTATCATCCCTCCATCCCTCTCTCTATCATCCCTCCATCCCTCTCTCTATCATCCCTCCATCCCTCTCTCTATCATCCCTCCATCCCTCTCTCTATCATCCCTCCATCCCTCTCTCTATCATCCCTCCATCCCTCTCTCTATCATCCCTCCATCCCTCTCTCTATCATCCCTCTATCCCTCTCTCTACCATCCCTCTCTCTATCATCCCTCCATCCCTCTCTCTATAATCCCTTTATCCCTCCATCTCTCTCTATCATCCCTATATTCCCCATCCCTCTCTGTGTCATCCTTCTATCCCTCCATCCCTCTTTCTATCATCCCTCTATCCCTCCATTCCTCCCTCTATCATCCCTCTATCCCTCCATCTCTCTCTATCATCCCTCTATCCCTCCACCCCTTTCTCTATCATCTCTCTATCCCTCCATCTCTCTCTCTATCATCCCTCTATCCCTCCACCCCACTCTCTATCATCCCTCTATCCCTCCATCCCTCTCTCTATCATCCCTCTATCCCTCCATACCTCTCTCTATCATCCCTCTATCCCTCCATCTCTCTCTATCATCCCTCTATCCCTCCACCCCTTTCTCTATCATCTCTCTATCTCTCCATCTCTCTCCCTATCATCCCTCTATCCCTCCACCCCACTCTCTATCATCCCTCTATCCCTTCATCTCTCTCTATCATCCCTCTATCCCTCCATCCCTCTCTCTATCATCCCTCTATCCCTCCATCCCTCTCTCTATCATCCCTCTATCCCTTCATCTCTCTCTATCATCTCTCTATCCCTCCATCCCTCTCTCTATCATCCCTCTATCCCTCCATCCCTCTCTCTATCATCCCGCTATCCCTCCATCCCTCTCTCTATCATCCCTCTATCCCTCCACCCCTCTCTCTATCATCCCTCTATCCCCCCATCCCTCTCTCTATCATCCCTCTATCTCTCCAACCCTATCTCTATCATCACTCTCTCTATTATCCCTCTATCCCTCCAACCCTCTCTTCTATCATCCCTCTATCCCTCCATCCCTCTCTCTATCATCCCTCTATCCCTCCATCTCTCTCTAGCATGCCTCTATCCCTCCACCCTCTTTCATCATCCCTCTATCCCTCCATCCCTCTCTCTATCATCCCTCTATCATCCCTCTTTCTATCATCCCTCTATCCCTCCATCCCTCTCTCTATCATCTCTCTATCATCCCTCTTTCTTTCATCCCTCTATCCCTCCATCCCACTCTCTATCATCCCTCGCTCTATCATCCCTCTCTTTATCTGTTTATTAATTGGATGGGCTGGTGGTGAACGCTTGGTGAGGCCGGTGGACAGGGTCTGAGTAAAGCTCTCAGTCGAGCAACACTCCTCCCCGGCCTGGCCAGTCCCTTTTAGCGTGGCCGACACGCTTCCCCATCAAGGTGATTGATTTTCTCCATGCGCCGCAGCGCTAACTCCTAGCACTGACTGGACCCAACCGGCCCCTGAATCATTTAGAGGAGCAGGAAAAGAGCCAACACCCCTCTATGGGAGGTTAGCTCTGGGGGTGTTGTGAGGAGATTGTGTGGTCGTCGGTTGTTGTTACCGAAATGTGATACTTTGCGATAGCGTGGCGGAAGCAAGGGCCAGTCCTCCCCCCCCCCCCCCCGTGGAAAAAAAAAGACAAACAAGATAGAATGGATATTACTGTTAACCACAGAGGGATAGAAATGAAATTGTGGCATTCAGATGTGTTTATTGACATTGTGACACCCTGGGGTTGGCCTCATATTGTCCCCAGAATGAAGAGACAGTAGACTCCATTGCTGGGGAGACATTCTGAACTGCAGTGAATTATATAATGAACACCAACTGAAACTCCAGTAGCAGCCGTTACCTTGGGAACTAGGAGAGTCACAGAGCTTGTCCCCAAGCATTTGATTCCATATCGAATCAGAAACTTCTGCATTTGTCTGAAATTGGATGGCAGTACAGCGATGTCATTCTTCAACTCTATTATTGACAGTATGTCTGTTTACTCCAGGTGTAACTCTGTGTTGTTGTATGTGTCGAACTGCTTTGCTTTATCTTGGCCAGGTCGCAGTAGTAAATGAGAACTTGTTCTCAACTTGCCTACTTGGCTAAATAAAGGTGAAATAAAATTGAAATAAATAACATTCAATACACCCCACAAACTGTTAACAAAGAACCATTTTTTTGCCAGTGTCCTCAAAAACTAGCATTTTTATAAACCCAAAACCGCCAACAAAGACACCAACAACAACAATGAGGACAAAGCAAACGCACAAAGAAACTGTGAAAATGTACGGTGCTGAGAATCAGGCCCTGCTCTCATTCATTGTGATTGATACTATTCCTGTGTCACCATGGCTGCCATCAGCGCATAGTGGAGCGAGATCGCCTCATCTGTTCCTGTTATGTACTTGAGTGAAGACCCAAAAGCGGTTTTAACAGAAACAGAGTTCTTTTAATGAAAAAACAGGAATGGCATAGATCCTCTTCCGACGTTGTCAATGGCACAATAGAATACCCGCAGAGAGGGTGACAAATGAAACATAAAGTCCCTCTGATGAATAGATGGGTAGCGGCGACAGGCTGCAGGTCGCTCTGGGTCGGTGCGGGTCACAGAGGAACGGTGGTAGCTGATCACACGTAGCATATGATGAACTGGACACGGTGCAAACAAAAGATAGTTAGTAGAGTGCAGGATGCACCTGCCAGGCAGACTCCGACAGGATAGGACTAGGTGGAAGCAAACGAGACGATAGCTTGCTTCTGGCATGAGAAACACAAACGAGAATCTGACACCGAAAGTAGCAGGAACAGAGAGAGAAATAGAGACCTAATCAGAGGGAAAAAAGGGAACAGGTGGGGAAAGGGTGAATGAGCTAGTTAGGGAAGATGAGGAACAGCTGGAGAAGGAGAGAAAGAGAAGGTAACCTAATAAGACCAGCAGAGAGAGACAGAGTGAAGAGAAAGGACAGGAACAGACATAATAAGACATGACAGTTCTCCTGTGTTCAGAGAGCTAATGCTCCACAAATGGAAAATTATAATGCCTTCAGATTTATTGAATAAGAAATAAGTGAGAAACCGCCACGTCACGAAGCGAGGAACTGTACCTGAGATGGGTTCTAAAGGAGAAAGAGGGAAACCGCCAAGTCACGAAGCGAGGAACTGTACCTGAGATGGGTTCTAAAGGAGAGAGAGGGAATCCGCCAAGTCACGAAGCGAGGAACTGTACCTGAGATGGGTTCTAAAGGAGAAGGAGAGAAACTGCCAAGTCGTGAGGCGAGGAACTGCACCTGAGATGGGTTCTAAAGGAGAAAGAGGGAAACTGCCAAGTCACGAGGTGAGGAACTGTCCCTGAGATGGGTTCTAAAGGAGAAAGAGGGAAACTGCCAAGTCGTGAGGCGAGGAACTGTACCTGAGATGGGTTCTAAAGGAGAAAGAGGGAAACTGCCAAGTTGTAGGGTGAGGAACTGTACCTGAGATGGGTTCTAAAGGAGAAAGAGGGAAACCGTCACGTCACGAAGCGAGGAACTGTACCTGAGATGGGTTCTAAAGGAGAAAGAGGGAAACCGCCAAGTCACGAAGCGAGGAACTGTACCTGAGATGGGTTCTAAAGGAGAAAGAGGGAAACCGCCAAGTCACGAGGTGAGGAACTGTACCTGAGATGGGTTCTAAAGGAGAAAGAGGGAAACCGCCAAGTCACGAAGCAAGGAACTGTACCTGAGATGGGTTCTAAAGTAGAAAGAGGGAAACTGCCAAGTCACGAAGCGAGGAACTGTACCTGAGATGGGTCCTAAAGGAGAAAGAGGGAAACCGCCAAGTCACGAAGCGAGGAACTGTACCTGAGATGGGTTCTAAAGGAGAGAGAGGGAAACCGCCAAGTCACGAAGCGAGGAACTGTACCTGAGATGGGTTCTAAAGGAGAAAGAGGGAAACCGCCAAGTCACGAAGCGAGGAACTGTACCTGAGATGGGTTCTAAAGGAGAAAGAGGGAAACCACCAAGTCACGAGGTGAGGAACTGTACCTGAGATGGGTTCTAAAGGAGATTGAGGGAAACCGCCAAGTCACGAAGCGAGGAACTGTACCTGAGATGGGTTCTAAAGGAGAAAGAGGGAAACCGCCAAGTCACGAAGCGAGGAACTGTACCTGAGATGGGTTCTAAAGGAGAAAGAGGGAAACTGCCACGTCACGAAGCGAGGAACTGTACCTGAGATGGGTTCTAAAGGAGAAAGAGGGAAACTGCCAAGTCGTGAGGTGAGGAACTGTACCTGAGATGGGTTCTAAAGGAGGGAGAGGGAAACCGCCAAGTCACGAAGCGAGGAACTGTACCTGAGATGGGTTCTAAAGGAGAAGGAGAGAAACTGCCACGTCACGAAGCGAGGAACTGTACCTGAGATGGGTTCTAAAGGAGAAAGAGGGAAACCGCCAAGTCACGAAGCGAGGAACTGTACCTGAGATGGGTTCTAAAGGAGAGAGAGGGAATCCGCCAAGTCGTGAGGTGAGGAACTGTACCTGAGATGGGTTCTAAAGGAGAGAGAGGGAAACCGCCACGTCACGAAGCGAGGAACTGTACCTGAGATGGGTTCTAAAGGAGAAAGAGGGAAACCGCCAAGTCACGAAGCGAGGAACTGTACCTGAGATGGGTTCTAATGGAGAAAGTGGGAATCCGCCAAGTCACGAGGTGAGGAACTGTACCTGAGATGGGTTCTAAAGGAGAAAGAGGGAAACCGCCATGTCACGAAGCGAGGAACTGTACCTGAGATGGGTTCTAAAGGAGAAGGAGAGAAACTGCCAAGTCGTGAGGCGAGGAACTGTACCTGAGATGGGTTCTAATAGAGAGAGAGGGAATCCGCCAAGTCGTGAGGTGAGGAACTGTACCTGAGATGGGTTCTAAAGGAAGAGAGGGAAACCGCCAAGTCGTGAGGTGAGGAACTGTACCTGAGATGGGTTCTAAAGGAGAGAGAGGGAAACCGCCAAGTCACGAAGCGAGGAACTGTACCTGAGATGGGTTCTAAAGGAGAAGGAGAGAAACTGCCACGTCACGAAGCGAGGAACTGTACCTGAGATGGGTTCTAAAGGAGAAAGAGGGAAACCGCCAAGTCACGAAGCGAGGAACTGTACCTGAGATGGGTTCTAAAGGAGAGAGAGGGAAACCACCAAGTCACGAGGTGAGGAACTGTACCTGAGATGGGTTCTAAAGGAGAGAGAGGGAAACCGCCAAGTCACGAAGCGAGGAACTGTACCTGAGATGGGTTCTAAAGGAGAGAGAGGGAAACCGCCACGTCACGAAGCGAGGAACTGTACCTGAGATGGGTTCTAAAGGAGAAAGAGGGAAACCGCCAAGTCACTAGGTGAGGAACTGTACCTGAGATGGGTTCTAAAGGAGAGAGAGGGAAACCGCCACGTCACAAAGCGAGGAACTGTACCTGAGATGGGTTCTAAAGGAGAGAGAGGGAATCCGCCAAGTCACGAAGCGAGGAACTGTACCTGAGATGGGTTCTAAAGGAGAAGGAGAGAAACTGCCAAGTCGTGAGGCGAGGTACTGTACCTGAGATGGGTTCTAAAGGAGAGAGAGGGAATCCGCCAAGTCGTGAGGTGAGGAACTGTACCTGAGATGGGTTCTAAAGGAGAGAGAGGGAAACCGCCACATCACGAAGCGAGGAACTGTACCTGAGATGGGTTCTAAAGGAGAAAGAGGGAAACCGCCAAGTCACGAAGCGAGGAACTGTACCTGAGATGGGTTCTAAAGGAGAAAGTGGGAATCCGCCAAGTCACGAGGTGAGGAACTGTACCTGAGATGGGTTCTAAAGGAGAAAGAGGGAAACCGCCACGTCACGAAGCGAGGAACTGTACCTGAGATGGGTTCTAAAGGAGAAGGAGAGAAACTGCCAAGTCGTGAGGCGAGGAACTGTACCTGAGATGGGTTCTAAAGGAGAGAGAGGGAATCCGCCAAGTCGTGAGGTGAGGAACTGTACCTGAGATGGGTTCTAAAGGAGAGAGAGGGAAACCGCCAAGTCGTGAGGTGAGGAACTGTACCTGAGATGGGTTCTAAAGGAGAGAGAGGGAAACCGCCAAGTCACGAAGCGAGGAACTGTACCTGAGATGGGTTCTAAAGGAGAAAGAGGGAAACCACCAAGTCACGAGGTGAGGAACTGTACCTGAGATGGGTTCTAAAGGAGAGAGAGGGAAACCGCCAAGTCACGAAGCGAGGAACTGTACCTGAGATGGGTTCTAAAGGAGAGAGAGGGAAACCGCCACGTCACGAAGCGAGGAACTGTACCTGAGATGGGTTCTAAAGGAGAAAGAGGGAAACCGCCAAGTCACGAGGTGAGGAACTGTACCTGAGATGGGTTCTAAAGGAGAGAGAGGGAAACCGCCACGTCACGAAGTGAGGAACTGTACCTGAGATGGGTTCTAAAGGAGAGAGAGGGAATCCGCCAAGTCACGAAGCGAGGAACTGTACCTGAGATGGGTTCTAAAGGAGAAGGAGAGAAACTGCCAAGTCGTGAGGCAAGGAACTGTACCTGAGATGGGTTCTAAAGGAGAGAGAGGGAATCCGCCAAGTCGTGAGGTGAGGAACTGTACCTGAGATGGGTCCTAAAGGAGAGAGAGGGAAACCGCCACGTCACGAAGCAAGGAACTGTACCTGAGATGGGTTCTAAAGGAGAAAGAGGGAAACCGCCAAGTCACGAAGCGAGGAACTGTACCTGAGATGGGTTCTAAAGGAGAAAGTGGGAATCCGCCAAGTCACGAGGTGAGGAACTGTACCTGAGATGGGTTCTAAAGGAGAAAGAGGGAAACCGCCATGTCACGAAGCGAGGAACTGTACCTGAGATGGGTTCTAAAGGAGAAAGAGGGAAACAGCCAAGTCACGAAGCGAGGAACTGTACCTGAGATGGGTTCTAAAGGAGAAGGAGAGAAACTGCCAAGTCGTGAGGCGAGGAACTGTACCTGAGATGGGTTCTAAAGGAGAGAGAGGGAAACTGCCACGTCACGAAGCGAGGAACTGTACCTGAGATGGGTTCTAAAGGAGAAAGAGGGAAACCACCAAGTCACGAAGCGAGGAACTGTACCTGAGATGGGTTCTAAAGGAGAAAGAGGGAAACTGCCAAGTCGTGAGGCGAGGAACTGTACCTGAGATGGGTTCTAAAGGAGAGAGAGGGAAACCGCCAAGTCACGAAGCGAGGAACTGTACCTGAGATGGGTTCTAAAGGAGAAGGAGAGAAACTGCCACGTCACGAAGCGAGGAACTGTACCTGAGATGGGTTCTAAAGGAGAAAGAGGGAAACCGCCAGGTCACGAAGCGAGGAACTGTACCTGAGATGGGTTCTAAAGGAGAAAGAGGGAAACCACCAAGTCACGAGGTGAGGACCTGTACCTGAGATGGGTTCTAAAGGAGAGAGAGGGAAACCGCCAAGTCACGAAGCGAGGAACTGTACCTGAGATGGGTTCTAAAGGAGAGAGAGGGAAACCGCCACGTCACGAAGCGAGGAACTGTACCTGAGATGGGTTCTAAAGGAGAAAGAGGGAAACCGCCAAGTCACTAGGTGAGGAACTGTACCTGAGATGGGTTCTAAAGGAGAGAGAGGGAAACCGCCACGTCACAAAGCGAGGAACTGTACCTGAGATGGGTTCTAAAGGAGAGAGAGGGAATCCGCCAAGTCACGAAGCGAGGAACTGTACCTGAGATGGGTTCTAAAGGAGAAGGAGAGAAACTGCCAAGTCGTGAGGCGAGGAACTGCACCTGAGATGGGTTCTAAAGGAGAAAGAGGGAAACTGCCAAGTCACGAGGTGAGGAACTGTCCCTGAGATGGGTTCTAAAGGAGAAAGAGGGAAACTGCCAAGTCGTGAGGCGAGGAACTGTACCTGAGATGGGTTCTAAAGGAGAAAGAGGGAAACTGCCAAGTTGTAGGGTGAGGAACTGTACCTGAGATGGGTTCTAAAGGAGAAAGAGGGAAACCGTCACGTCACGAAGCGAGGAACTGTACCTGAGATGGGTTCTAAAGGAGAAAGAGGGAAACCGCCAAGTCACGAAGCGAGGAACTGTACCTGAGATGGGTTCTAAAGGAGAAAGAGGGAAACCGCCAAGTCACGAGGTGAGGAACTGTACCTGAGATGGGTTCTAAAGGAGAAAGAGGGAAACCGCCAAGTCACGAAGCAAGGAACTGTACCTGAGATGGGTTCTAAAGTAGAAAGAGGGAAACTGCCAAGTCACGAAGCGAGGAACTGTACCTGAGATGGGTCCTAAAGGAGAAAGAGGGAAACCGCCAAGTCACGAAGCGAGGAACTGTACCTGAGATGGGTTCTAAAGGAGAAAGAGGGAAACTGCCACGTCACGAAGCGAGGAACTGTACCTGAGATGGGTTCTAAAGGAGAAAGAGGGAAACTGCCAAGTCGTGAGGTGAGGAACTGTACCTGAGATGGGTTCTAAAGGAGGGAGAGGGAAACCGCCAAGTCACGAAGCGAGGAACTGTACCTGAGATGGGTTCTAAAGGAGAAGGAGAGAAACTGCCACGTCACGAAGCGAGGAACTGAACCTGAGATGGGTTCTAAAGGAGAAAGAGGGAAACCGCCAAGTCACGAAGCGAGGAACTGTACCTGAGATGGGTTCTAAAGGAGAGAGAGGGAATCCGCCAAGTCGTGAGGTGAGGAACTGTACCTGAGATGGGTTCTAAAGGAGAGAGAGGGAAACCGCCACGTCACGAAGCGAGGAACTGTACCTGAGATGGGTTCTAAAGGAGAAAGAGGGAAACCGCCAAGTCACGAAGCGAGGAACTGTACCTGAGATGGGTTCTAATGGAGAAAGTGGGAATCCGCCAAGTCACGAGGTGAGGAACTGTACCTGAGATGGGTTCTAAAGGAGAAAGAGGGAAACCGCCATGTCACGAAGCGAGGAACTGTACCTGAGATGGGTTCTAAAGGAGAAGGAGAGAAACTGCCAAGTCGTGAGGCGAGGAACTGTACCTGAGATGGGTTCTAATAGAGAGAGAGGGAATCCGCCAAGTCGTGAGGTGAGGAACTGTACCTGAGATGGGTTCTAAAGGAGAGAGAGGGAAACCGCCAAGTCGTGAGGTGAGGAACTGTACCTGAGATGGGTTCTAAAGGAGAGAGAGGGAAACCGCCAAGTCACGAAGCGAGGAACTGTACCTGAGATGGGTTCTAAAGGAGAAGGAGAGAAACTGCCACGTCACGAAGCGAGGAACTGTACCTGAGATGGGTTCTAAAGGAGAAAGAGGGAAACCGCCAAGTCACGAAGCGAGGAACTGTACCTGAGATGGGTTCTAAAGGAGAAAGAGGGAAACCACCAAGTCACGAGGTGAGGAACTGTACCTGAGATGGGTTCTAAAGGAGAGTGAGGGAAACCGCCAAGTCACGAAGCGAGGAACTGTACCTGAGATGGGTTCTAAAGGAGAAAAAGGGAAACCGCCAAGTCACAAGGTGAGGAACTGTACCTGAGATGGGTTCTAAAGGAGAAAGAGGGAAACCGCCAAGTCACGAAGCGAGGAACTGTACCTGAGATGGGTTCTAAAGAGAAGGAGAGAAACTGCCACGTCACGAAGCGAGGAACTGTACCTGAGATGGGTTCTAAAGGAGAAAGAGGGAAACCGCCAAGTAACGAAGCGAGGAACTGTACCTGAGATGGGTTCTAAAGGAGAAAGAGGGAAACTGCCAAGTCGTGAGGCGAGGAACTGTACCTGAGATGGGTTCTAAAGGAGAGAGAGGGAAACCGCCAAGTCACGAAGCGAGGAACTGTACCTGAGATGGGTTCTAAAGGAGAAGGAGAGAAACTGCCACGTCACGAAGCGAGGAACTGTACCTGAGATGGGTTCTAAAGGATAAACAGGGAAACCACCAAGTCACGAAGCGAGGAACTGTACCTGAGATGGGTTCTAAAGGAGAAAGAGGGAAACCACCAAGTCACGAGGTGAGGAACTGTACCTGAGATGGGTTCTAAAGGAGAGAGAGGGAAACCGCCAAGTCACGAAGCGAGGAACTGTACCTGAGATGGGTTCTAAAGGAGAGAGAGGGAAACCGCCACGTCACGAAGCGAGGAACTGTACCTGAGATGGGTTCTAAAGGAGAAAGAGGGAAACCGCCAAGTCACTAGGTGAGGAACTGTACCTGAGATGGGTTCTAAAGGAGAGAGAGGGAAACCGCCACGTCACAAAGCGAGGAACTGTACCTGAGATGGGTTCTAAAGGAGAGAGAGGGAATCCGCCAAGTCACGAAGCGAGGAACTGTACCTGAGATGGGTTCTAAAGGAGAAGGAGAGAAACTGCCAAGTCGTGAGGCGAGGAACTGTACCTGAGATGGGTTCTAAAGGAGAGAGAGGGAATCCGCCAAGTCGTGAGGTGAGGAACTGTACCTGAGATGGGTTCTAAAGGAGAGAGAGGGAAACCGCCACATCACGAAGCGAGGAACTGTACCTGAGATGGGTTCTAAAGGAGAAAGAGGGAAACCGCCAAGTCACGAAGCGAGGAACTGTACCTGAGATGGGTTCTAAAGGAGAAAGTGGGAATCCGCCAAGTCACGAGGTGAGGAACTGTACCTGAGATGGGTTCTAAAGGAGAAAGAGGGAAACCGCCACGTCACGAAGCGAGGAACTGTACCTGAGATGGGTTCTAAAGGAGAAGGAGAGAAACTGCCAAGTCGTGAGGCGAGGAACTGTACCTGAGATGGGTTCTAAAGGAGAGAGAGGGAATCCGCCAAGTCGTGAGGTGAGGAACTGTACCTGAGATGGGTTCTAAAGGAGAGAGAGGGAAACCGCCAAGTCGTGAGGTGAGGAACTGTACCTGAGATGGGTTCTAAAGGAGAGAGAGGGAAACCGCCACGTCACGAAGCGAGGAACTGTACCTGAGATGGGTTCTAAAGGAGAAAGAGGGAAACCGCCAAGTCACGAAGCGAGGAACTGTACCTGAGATGGGTTCTAAAGGAGAAAGAGGGAAACCACCAAGTCACGAGGTGAGGAACTGTACCTGAGATGGGTTCTAAAGGAGAGAGAGGGAAACCGCCAAGTCACGAAGCGAGGAACTGTACCTGAGATGGGTTCTAAAGGAGAGAGAGGGAAACCGCCACGTCACGAAGCGAGGAACTGTACCTGAGATGGGTTCTAAAGGAGAAAGAGGGAAACCGCCAAGTCACGAGGTGAGGAACTGTACCTGAGATGGGTTCTAAAGGAGAGAGAGGGAAACCGCCACGTCACGAAGTGAGGAACTGTACCTGAGATGGGTTCTAAAGGAGAGAGAGGGAATCCGCCAAGTCACAAAGCGAGGAACTGTACCTGAGATGGGTTCTAAAGGAGAAGGAGAGAAACTGCCAAGTCGTGAGGCGAGGAACTGTACCTGAGATGGGTTCTAAAGGAGAGAGAGGGAATCCGCCAAGTCGTGAGGTGAGGAACTGTACCTGAGATGGGTCCTAAAGGAGAGAGAGGGAAACCGCCACGTCACGAAGCAAGGAACTGTACCTGAGATGGGTTCTAAAGGAGAAAGAGGGAAACCGCCAAGTCACGAAGCGAGGAACTGTACCTGAGATGGGTTCTAAAGGAGAAAGTGGGAATCCGCCAAGTC
This sequence comes from Oncorhynchus masou masou, assembly GCF_036934945.1. Taxonomy (NCBI): domain Eukaryota; kingdom Metazoa; phylum Chordata; class Actinopteri; order Salmoniformes; family Salmonidae; genus Oncorhynchus; species Oncorhynchus masou. The sequence goes on from NC_088220.1 coordinate 75,075,152, forward strand.
ACGAGGTGAGGAACTGTACCTGAGATGGGTTCTAAAGGAGAAAGAGGGAAACCGCCATGTCACGAAGCGAGGAACTGTACCTGAGATGGGTTCTAAAGGAGAAAGAGGGAAACAGCCAAGTCACGAAGCGAGGAACTGTACCTGAGATGGGTTCTAAAGGAGAAGGAGAGAAACTGCCAAGTCGTGAGGCGAGGAACTGTACCTGAGATGGGTTCTAAAGGAGAGAGAGGGAAACTGCCACGTCACGAAGCGAGGAACTGTACCTGAGATGGGTTCTAAAGGAGAAAGAGGGAAACCGCCAAGTCACGAAGCGAGGAACTGTACCTGAGATGGGTTCTAAAGGAGAAAGAGGGAAACTGCCAAGTCGTGAGGCGAGGAACTGTACCTGAGATGGGTTCTAAAGGAGAGAGAGGGAAACCGCCAAGTCACGAAGCGAGGAACTGTACCTGAGATGGGTTCTAAAGGAGAAGGAGAGAAACTGCCACGTCACGAAGCGAGGAACTGTACCTGAGATGGGTTCTAAAGGAGAAAGAGGGAAACCGCCAAGTCACGAAGCGAGGAACTGTACCTGAGATGGGTTCTAAAGGAGAAAGAGGGAAACCACCAAGTCACGAGGTGAGGACCTGTACCTGAGATGGGTTCTAAAGGAGAGAGAGGGAAACCGCCAAGTCACGAAGCGAGGAACTGTACCTGAGATGGGTTCTAAAGGAGAGAGAGGGAAACCGCCACGTCACGAAGCGAGGAACTGTACCTGAGATGGGTTCTAAAGGAGAAAGAGGGAAACCGCCAAGTCACTAGGTGAGGAACTGTACCTGAGATGGGTTCTAAAGGAGAGAGAGGGAAACCGCCACGTCACAAAGCGAGGAACTGTACCTGAGATGGGTTCTAAAGGAGAGAGAGGGAATCCGCCAAGTCACGAAGCGAGGAACTGTACCTGAAATGGGTTCTAAAGGAGAAGGAGAGAAACTGCCAAGTCGTGAGGCGAGGAACTGTACCTGAGATGGGTTCTAAAGGAGAGAGAGGGAATCCGCCAAGTCGTGAGGTGAGGAACTGTACCTGAGATGGGTTCTAAAGGAGAGAGAGGGAAACCGCCACATCATGAAGCGAGGAACTGTACCTGAGATGGGTTCTAAAGGAGAAAGAGGGAAACCGCCAAGTCACGAAGCGAGGAACTGTACCTGAGATGGGTTCTAAAGGAGAAAGTGGGAATCCGCCAAGTCACGAGGTGAGGAACTGTACCTGAGATGGGTTCTAAAGGAGAAAGAGGGAAACCGCCACGTCACGAAGCGAGGAACTGTACCTGAGATGGGTTCTAAAGGAGAAGGAGAGAAACTGCCAAGTCGTGAGGCGAGGAACTGTACCTGAGATGGGTTCTAAAGGAGAGAGAGGGAATCCGCCAAGTCGTGAGGTGAGGAACTGTACCTGAGATGGGTTCTAAAGGAGAGAGAGGGAAACCGCCAAGTCGTGAGGTGAGGAACTGTACCTGAGATGGGTTCTAAAGGAGAGAGAGGGAAACCGCCAAGTCACGAAGCGAGGAACTGTACCTGAGATGGGTTCTAAAGGAGAGAGAGGGAAACCGCCAAGTCGTGAGGTGAGGAACTGTACCTGAGATGGGTTCTAAAGGAGAGAGAGGGAAACCGCCACGTCACGAAGCGAGGAACTGTACCTGAGATGGGTTCTAAAGGAGAAAGAGGGAAACCGCCAAGTCACGAAGCGAGGAAATGTACCTGAGATGGGTTCTAAAGGAGAAAGAGGGAAACCACCAAGTCACGAGGTGAGGAACTGTACCTGAGATGGGTTCTAAAGGAGAGAGAGGGAAACAGCCAAGTCACGAAGCGAGGAACTGTACCTGAGATGGGTTCTAAAGGAGAGAGAGGGAAACCGCCACGTCGCGAAGCGAGGAACTGTACCTGAGATGGGTTCTAAAGGAGAAAGAGGGAAACCGCCAAGTCACGAGGTGAGGAACTGTACCTGAGATGGGTTCTAAAGGAGAGAGAGGGAAACCGCCACGTCACGAAGTGAGGAACTGTACCTGAGATGGGTTCTAAAGGAGAGAGAGGGAATCCGCCAAGTCACGAAGCGAGGAACTGTACCTGAGATGGGTTCTAAAGGAGAAGGAGAGAAACTGCCAAGTCGTGAGGCAAGGAACTGTACCTGAGATGGGTTCTAAAGGAGAGAGAGGGAATCCGCCAAGTCGTGAGGTGAGGAACTGTACCTGAGATGGGTCCTAAAGGAGAGAGAGGGAAACCGCCACGTCACGAAGCAAGGAACTGTACCTGAGATGGGTTCTAAAGGAGAAAGAGGGAAACCGCCAAGTCACGAAGCGAGGAACTGTACCTGAGATGGCTTCTAAAGGAGAAAGTGGGAATCCGCCAAGTCACGAGGTGAGGAACTGTACCTGAGATGGGTTCTAAAGGAGAAAGAGGGAAACCGCCATGTCACGAAGCGAGGAACTGTACCTGAGATGGGTTCTAAAGGAGAAAGAGGGAAAGAGCCAAGTCACGAAGCGAGGAACTGTACCTGAGATGGGTTCTAAAGGAGAAGGAGAGAAACAGCCAAGTCACGAAGCGAGGAACTGTACCTGAGATGGGTTCTAAAGGAGAAGGAGAGAAACTGCCAAGTCGTGAGGCGAGGAACTGTACCTGAGATGGGTTCTAAAGGAGAGAGAGGGAAACTGCCACGTCACGAAGCGAGGAACTGTACCTGAGATGGGTTCTAAAGGAGAAAGAGGGAAACCGCCAAGTCACGAAGCGAGGAACTGTACCTGAGATGGGTTCTAAAGGAGAAAGAGGGAAACTGCCAAGTCGTGAGGCGAGGAACTGTACCTGAGATGGGTTCTAAAGGAGAGAGAGGGAAACCGCCAAGTCACGAAGCGAGGAACTGTACCTGAGATGGGTTCTAAAGGAGAAGGAGAGAAACTGCCACGTCACGAAGCGAGGAACTGTACCTGAGATGGGTTCTAAAGGAGAAAGAGGGAAACCGCCAAGTCACGAAGCGAGGAACTGTACCTGAGATGGGTTTAAAGGAGAAAGAGGGAAACCACCAAGTCACGAGGTGAGGACCTGTACCTGAGATGGGTTCTAAAGGAGAGAGAGGGAAACCGCCAAGTCACGAAGCGAGGAACTGTACCTGAGATGGGTTCTAAAGGAGAGAGGGAAACCGCCACGTCACGAAGCGAGGAACTGTACCTGAGATGGGTTCTAAAGGAGAAAGAGGGAAACCGCCAAGTCACTAGGTGAGGAACTGTACCTGAGATGGGTTCTAAAGGAGAGAGAGGGAAACCGCCACGTCACAAAGCGAGGAACTGTACCTGAGATGGGTTCTAAAGGAGAGAGAGGGAATCCGCCAAGTCACGAAGCGAGGAACTGTACCTGAAATGGGTTCTAAAGGAGAAGGAGAGAAACTGCCAAGTCGTGAGGCGAGGAACTGTACCTGAGATGGGTTCTAAAGGAGAGAGAGGGAATCCGCCAAGTCGTGAGGTGAGGAACTGTACCTGAGATGGGTTCTAAAGGAGAGAGAGGGAAACCGCCACATCATGAAGCGAGGAACTGTACCTGAGATGGGTTCTAAAGGAGAAAGAGGGAAACCGCCAAGTCACGAAGCGAGGAACTGTACCTGAGATGGGTTCTAAAGGAGAAAGTGGGAATCCGCCAAGTCACGAGGTGAGGAACTGTACCTGAGATGGGTTCTAAAGGAGAAAGAGGGAAACCGCCACGTCACGAAGCGAGGAACTGTACCTGAGATGGGTTCTAAAGGAGAAGGAGAGAAACTGCCAAGTCGTGAGGCGAGGAACTGTACCTGAGATGGGTTCTAAAGGAGAGAGAGGGAATCCGCCAAGTCGTGAGGTGAGGAACTGTACCTGAGATGGGTTCTAAAGGAGAGAGAGGGAAACTGCCAAGTCGTGAGGTGAGGAACTGTACCTGAGATGGGTTCTAAAGGAGAGAGAGGGAAACCGCCAAGTCACGAAGCGAGGAACTGTACCTGAGATGGGTTCTAAAGGAGAGAGAGGGAAACCGCCAAGTCGTGAGGTGAGGAACTGTACCTGAGATGGGTTCTAAAGGAGAGAGAGGGAAACCGCCACGTCACGAAGCGAGGAACTGTACCTGAGATGGGTTCTAAAGGAGAAAGAGGGAAACCGCCAAGTCACGAAGCGAGGAAATGTACCTGAGATGGGTTCTAAAGGAGAAAGAGGGAAACCACCAAGTCACGAGGTGAGGAACTGTACCTGAGATGGGTTCTAAAGGAGAGAGAGGGAAACAGCCAAGTCACGAAGCGAGGAACTGTACCTGAGATGGGTTCTAAAGGAGAGAGAGGGAAACCGCCACGTCGCGAAGCGAGGAACTGTACCTGAGATGGGTTCTAAAGGAGAAAGAGGGAAACCGCCAAGTCACGAGGTGAGGAACTGTACCTGAGATGGGTTCTAAAGGAGAGAGAGGGAAACCGCCACGTCACGAAGTGAGGAACTGTACCTGAGATGGGTTCTAAAGGAGAGAGAGGGAATCCGCCAATTCACGAAGCGAGGAACTGTACCTGAGATGGGTTCTAAAGGAGAAGGAGAGAAACTGCCAAGTCGTGAGGCAAGGAACTGTACCTGAGATGGGTTCTAAAGGAGAGAGAGGGAATCCGCCAAGTCGTGAGGTGAGGAACTGTACCTGAGATGGGTCCTAAAGGAGAGAGAGGGAAACCGCCACGTCACGAAGCAAGGAACTGTACCTGAGATGGGTTCTAAAGGAGAAAGAGGGAAACCGCCAAGTCACGAAGCGAGGAACTGTACCTGAGATGGCTTCTAAAGGAGAAAGTGGGAATCCGCCAAGTCACGAGGTGAGGAACTGTACCTGAGATGGGTTCTAAAGGAGAAAGAGGGAAACCGCCATGTCACGAAGCGAGGAACTGTACCTGAGATGGGTTCTAAAGGAGAAAGAGGGAAACAGCCAAGTCACGAAGCGAGGAACTGTACCTGAGATGGGTTCTAAAGGAGAAGGAGAGAAACAGCCAAGTCACGAAGCGAGGAACTGTACCTGAGATGGGTTCTAAAGGAGAAGGAGAGAAACTGCCAAGTCGTGAGGCGAGGAACTGTACCTGAGATGGGTTCTAAAGGAGAGAGAGGGAAACTGCCACGTCACGAAGCGAGGAACTGTACCTGAGATGGGTTCTAAAGGAGAAAGAGGGAAACCGCCAAGTCACGAAGCGAGGAACTGTACCTGAGATGGGTTCTAAAGGAGAAAGAGGGAAACTGCCAAGTCGTGAGGCGAGGAACTGTACCTGAGATGGGTTCTAAAGGAGAGAGAGGGAAACCGCCAAGTCACGAAGCGAGGAACTGTACCTGAGATGGGTTCTAAAGGAGAAGGAGAGAAACTGCCACGTCACGAAGCGAGGAACTGTACCTGAGATGGGTTCTAAAGGAGAAAGAGGGAATCCGCCAAGTCACGAAGCGAGGAACTGTACCTGAGATGGGTTCTAAAGGAGAAAGAGGGAAACCACCAAGTCACGAGGTGAGGACCTGTACCTGAGATGGGTTCTAAAGGAGAGAGAGGGAAACCGCCAAGTCACGAAGCGAGGAACTGTACCTGAGATGGGTTCTAAAGGAGAGAGAGGGAAACCGCCACGTCACAAAGCGAGGAACTGTACCTGAGATGGGTTCTAAAGGAGAGAGAGGGAATCCGCCAAGTCACGAAGCGAGGAACTGTACCTGAAATGGGTTCTAAAGGAGAAGGAGAGAAACTGCCAAGTCGTGAGGCGAGGAACTGTACCTGAGATGGGTTCCAAAGGAGAGAGAGGGAATCCGCCAAGTCGTGAGGTGAGGAACTGTACCTGAGATGGGTTCTAAAGGAGAGAGAGGGAAACCGCCACATCATGAAGCGAGGAACTGTACCTGAGATGGGTTCTAAAGGAGAAAGAGGGAAACCGCCAAGTCACGAAGCGAGGAACTGTACCTGAGATGGGTTCTAAAGGAGAAAGTGGGAATCCGCCAAGTCACGAGGTGAGGAACTGTACCTGAGATGGGTTCTAAAGGAGAAAGAGGGAAACCGCCACGTCACGAAGCGAGGAACTGTACCTGAGATGGGTTCTAAAGGAGAAGGAGAGAAACTGCCAAGTCGTGAGGCGAGGAACTGTACCTGAGATGTGTTCTAAAGGAGAGAGAGGGAATCCGCCAAGTCGTGAGGTGAGGAACTGTACCTGAGATGGGTTCTAAAGGAGAGAGGGAAACCGCCAAGTCGTGAGGTGAGGAACTGTACCTGAGATGGGTTCTAAAGGAGAGAGAGGGAAACCGCCAAGTCACGAAGCGAGGAACTGTACCTGAGATGGGTTCTAAAGGAGAGAGAGGGAAACCGCCAAGTCGTGAGGTGAGGAACTGTACCTGAGATGGGTTCTAAAGGAGAGAGAGGGAAACCGCCACGTCACGAAGCGAGGAACTGTACCTGAGATGGGTTCTAAAGGAGAAAGAGGGAAACCGCCAAGTCACGAAGCGAGGAAATGTACCTGAGATGGGTTCTAAAGGAGAAAGAGGGAAACCACCAAGTCACGAGGTGAGGAACTGTACCTGAGATGGGTTCTAAAGGAGAGCCAAGTCAGGGAAACTGTACCTGAGATGGGTCACGAAGCGAGGAACTGTACCTGAGATGGGTTCTAAAGGAGAAAGGAAACCGCCAAGTCACGAGGTGAGGAACTGTACCTGAGATGGGTTCTAAAGGAGAGAGAGGGAAACCGCCACGTCACGAAGTGAGGAACTGTACCTGAGATGGGTTCTAAAGGAGAGAGAGGGAATCCGCCAAGTCACGAAGCGAGGAACTGTACCTGAGATGGGTTCTAAAGGAGAAGGAGAGAAACTGCCAAGTCGTGAGGCAAGGAACTGTACCTGAGATGGGTTCTAAAGGAGAGAGAGGGAATCCGCCAAGTCGTGAGGTGAGGAACTGTACCTGAGATGGGTCCTAAAGGAGAGAGAGGGAAACCGCCACGTCACGAAGCAAGGAACTGTACCTGAGATGGGTTCTAAAGGAGAAAGAGGGAAACCGCCAAGTCACGAAGCGAGGAACTGTACCTGAGATGGCTTCTAAAGGAGAAAGTGGGAATCCGCCAAGTCACGAGGTGAGGAACTGTACCTGAGATGGGTTCTAAAGGAGAAAGAGGGAAACCGCCATGTCACGAAGCGAGGAACTGTACCTGAGATGGGTTCTAAAGGAGAAAGAGGGAAACAGCCAAGTCACGAAGCGAGGAACTGTACCTGAGATGGGTTCTAAAGGAGAAGGAGAGAAACTGCCAAGTCGTGAGGCGAGGAACTGTACCTGAGATGGGTTCTAAAGGAGAGAGAGGGAATCCGCCAAGTCGTGAGGTGAGGAACTGTACCTGAGATGGGTTCTAAAGGAGAGAGAGGGAAACCGCCAAGTCGTGAGGTGAGGAACTGTACCTGAGATGGGTTCTAAAGGAGAAAGTGTGAATCCGCCAAGTCGTGAGCTGAGGAACTGTACCTGAGATGGGTTCTAAAGGAGAGAGAGGGAAACCGCCAAGTCACGAGGTGAGGAACTGTACCTGAGATGGGTTCTAAAGGAGAGAGAGGGAAACCGCCAAGTCGTGAGGCGAGGAACTGTACCTGAGATGGGTTCTAAAGGAGAAAGAGAGGAACTGCCAAGTCGTGAGGCGAGGAACTGTACCTGAGATGGGTTCTAAAGAAGAAGGAGGGAAACCGCCAAGTCGTGAGGCGAGGAACTGTACCTGAGATGGGTTCTAAAGGAGAGAGAGGGAAACCGCCAAGTCGTGTTGCAAGGAACTGTACCTGAGATGGGTTCTAAAGGAGAAGGAGAGAAACTGCCAAGTCGTGAGGCGAGGAACTGTACCTGAGATGGGTTCTAAAGGAGAGAGAGGGAAACCGCCACGTCACGAAGCGAGGAACTGTACCTGAGATGGGTTCTAAAGGAGAAGGAGAGAAACTGCCAAGTCGTGAGGCGAGGAACTGTACCTGAGATGGGTTCTAAAGGAGAGAGAGGGAAACCGCCAAGTCGTGTTGCGAGGAACTGTACCTGAGATGGGTTCTAAAGGAGAAGGAGAGAAACTGCCAAGTCGTGAGGCGAGGAACTGTACCTGAGATGGGTTCTAAAGGAGAGAGAGGGAAACCGCCACGTCACGAAGCGAGGAACTGTACCTGAGATGGGTTCTAAAGGAGAAGGAGAGAAACTGCCAAGTCGTGAGGCGAGGAACTGTACCTGAGATGGGTTCTAAAGGAGAGAGAGGGAAACCGCCAAGTCACGAAGCGAGGAACTGTACCTGAGATGGGTTCTAAAGGAGTGAGAGGGAAACCGCCAAGTCACGAAGCGAGGAACTGTACCTGAGATGGGTTCTAAAGGAGAGAGAGGGAAACCGCCAAGTCACGAAGTGAGGAACTGTACCTGAGATGGGTTCTAAAGGAGAAGGAGAGAAACTGCCAAGTCGTGAGGTGAGGAACTGTACCTGAGATGGGTTCTAAAGGAGAGAGAGGGAAACTGCCAAGTCGTGAGGCGAGGAACTGTACCTGAGATGGGTTCTAAAGGAGAGAGAGGGAAACCGCCAAGTCGTGAGGCGAGGAACTGTACCTGAGATGGGTTCTAAAGGAGAAGGAGAGAAACTGCCAAGTCGTGAGGTGAGGAACTGTACCTGAGATGGGTTCTAAAGGAGAAGGAGAGAAACTGCCAAGTCGTGAGGCGAGGAACTGTACCTGAGATGGGTTCTAAAGGAGAACGAGGGAAACAAGATGGAGTGGGCCTGGATGAAGAAAGTTTATTTTAAACACTTGTTTCTCAACAGCAAACCAACAGCGGCCCACTATTAGAGAATGCAGACTAGACATTCTTTCTTCCAGGCCCAATTACCCCTAAAACATTTCATTTGACACCCAGAAGGTCAGGACAGGGACAGAACAGATGAGAGCACTATGCTGTTGTCTCAGAATGTAGTTTGCTTGTATCAGAGTCATACTGTAGTCTTACCTAGGTAGAAGCTTCTACTGCATTCTCTGGTCCCCTGCAGTTGAACTTGTCAGAATGATCTACTGCCACGTATGGATGTTTGTTGTATTGACAGTGTTACCCCCCAGGGTGCTGGTAGTGACTGCAGGACATGGTGACTGTAGTGTCATTTAGCCTGGACAGATAGCCGGTATACTTATGCCTGTGTAAGATATCGACCGCATGTGCTTTGTTAGGTGTATTTTTTGTGGTTTCGCCCCAGGTCAAAGCCTCTGGATGTTGTTTGACACATCAAATGAATTCCCATCTATGTAACACTTGTGCATTTCACCTCTCTCTCTTCATCTCTAATACCCTTTGTTTCATCTTGTTCATACTCCAAGCACCACTCCTCTCTCCCCTTACACTCTTCTCCTCTCTTCCACTCATGCATTTCACTCTCTCCCTCTCTCTCTCTCCTCTTCAGGCTATTCCCTCTCTCCTTTCTGGGCATTATCTTTTTGGCTCCTCTCTCATATATCTCCTCTATCTCTCTAAACTGTCCCTTGTCTCTTTATTTCAGTCTTTCCATTCTCTCCCTCTCCCTTTCCCTCTCCCTTTCCCTTTCCCTCTCACTCTCCCTCTCTCTCAGTATTCCAATTCGGTGAATCCCTCACTCAACCTGGCAGGCTCTCCTGTCTCGTCTCACTGTCCTCCCTCTCGCTCTCTCCATCCCTTCCTCCCTCTTTTCTCTTCCCAGCTCAAATCGTCATCCCCGGCAGCCATTCTATCACAGCCATCTGCTGCCTGTTCCCCCAGCCAGATACTACCAGGCCCCAGACAGCAACACTTTCTCTGGATTGAGGTGTACTAGCTGCTGGCCCACTGGTGTAGCAGGCCCGGCACGCACCGTAGCATGTTCATGACTGGCTCGTCCACTTGACTTTCAAACACACTCTATATCTATATTTCTCTCTCTCTCTCTCTCTCTCTCTCTCTCTCTCTCTCTCTCTCTCTCTCTCTCTCTCTCTCTCTCTCTCTTTGTCTATCCATCTCAGTTCAATTCAATTATATGTCCACTGCCAAAATGAATGACGACTATAACAATGACCATGAATATGAAGAATTACTACAATAAAACAATACAGTATCCTGTTGTTTTATGTTCTTACTGCTAGAGGCTTTCACCCTCCCCTCCCTCCCCTTCCTCCCTCTCTCCCCTGCTCGTTCCTACTTCTCCATCTTTCTCCATACTTTAGCTCTCTCTCTCTCTATCACTCTCTCTCTGTCTCTCTCTCTCTATCACTCTCTCTGTCTCTCTCTCTCTATCACTCACTCTCTCTCTCTATCACTCTCTCTCTCTCTCTGTGTCTCTCTCTCTCTCTCTCTATCACTCTCTCTGTCTCTCTCTCTCTCTATCACTCTCTCTCTTTCTCTCTCTCTGTCTCTCTCTCTATCACTCTCTCTCTCTATCACTCTCTCTCTCTCTATCACTCACTTTCTCTCTCTCTCTCTCTCTCTCTATCACTCTCTCTCTCTTTCTCTCTCTCTGTCTCTCTCTCTATCACTCTCTCTCTCTATCACTCTCTCTCTCTCTATCACTCACTTTCTCTCTCTCTCTCTCTCTCTCTCTCTCTCTCTCTCTCTCTCTCTCTCTCTCTCTCTCTCTCTCTCTCTCTCTCTCTCTCTCTCTCTATCACTCTCTCTCTCTGTCTCTCTGTCTCTCTCTATCACTCTCTCTCTCTGTCTCTCTCTCTCTCTCTGTCTGTCTCTCTCTCTCTCTCTATCACTCACTTTCTCTCTTTCCCACTCTCTCTCTATCACTCTCTCTGTCTCTCTCTCTCTATCACTCTCGCTCTCTCTATCACTCTCTGTCTCTCTCTCTCTCTATCACTCACTTTCTCTCTTTCCCACTCTCTCTCTCTCTCTCTTTCTCTCTCTGTCTCGCTGTCTCTATCACTCTCTCTCTCTATCAATTCAATTCAATTCAATTCAATTCAAGGGGCTTTATTGGCATGGGAAACATGTGTTAACATTGCCAAAGCAAGTAAGGTATATAATATATAAAGTGAAATAAACAATAACAATTAACAGTAGACATCACACATACAGAAGTTTCAAAACAATAAAGACATTACAAATGTCGTATTATATATATATACAGTGTTTTTACAATGTGCAAATGGTAAAGGACACAAGATAAAATAAATAAGCATAGCATCTATCACTCTCTCTCTATCACTCACTTTCTCTCTCTCTCTCTATCACTCACTCACTCTCTGTCTCTATCACTCACTCACTTTCTCTCTCTGTCTCTCTCTCTCTCTCTCTATCACTCACTCACTCACTTCGAGGACTGATATTGAGTAAAGTTCTAGAGGTCTACAGCTTAGCGTTCCTCACTGCAAAAACAGCTGAAAAAAATACTTCAGAGGAAAACCCAGGGAAAAAGCCTAGGATTTCATTTCTCCATCCCTGCACCCTCTGCCTCTCTCTCTATCGCTCTCCTACAACCATTCTTCTCTTCCTCTCTTCCTCTCTCCCTCTGCCTCTATGTCTCTCTCCACACAGAACGCTATACAACATATCATTTTCTAGTGCTCAAAGACATTAGCTCAAAGGCAGTAAAAAACAACAGAGAAAAAATACAAGCTACTTTTAGAACTCTCAGTTCATTGTGCTAGGTTCTCCCCTCCCACACAACACAGCAAAAACAACCAGCAGATGCCTGCTTCTAAGTGCATGCAAATTGACACATTACGAGCATCAATTTATTTATTCATGAGTGTGGTTTTGGTAGCTGGTGATTGAATGATTGAGTATTGAGACTTGCGTCATTGGATTAATTTCTACTCCTTATCCTCATTCCTGTTATCCTATGTAGTTCACTCTATTCCTCTTTCTTTTTTTCTCTCTCTTTCTCTATTTCTTCCTGTGTGTTAATATACCTCTCTCTCTCTTTCTCTATTTCTTCCTGTGTTTTAATGTACCTCTCTTTCTCTAATTCGTCCTGTGTGTTAATGTACCTCTCTTTCTCTATTTCTTCCTGTGTTTTAATGTACCTCTCTTTCTCTATTTCTTCCTGTGTATTAATGTACCACTCTGTCTCTATTTCTTCCGGTGTTTTAATGCACCTCTCTTTCTCTCTCTTTCTCTATTTCTTCCTGTGTGTTAATGTACCTCTCTTTCTCTATTTCTTCCTGTGTTTTAATGTACCTCTCTTTCTCTCTCTTTCTCTATTTATTCCTGTGTGTTAATGTACCTCTCTTTCTCTATTTCTTCCTGTGTTTTAATGTACCTCTCTTTCTCTCTCTTTCTCTATTTATTCCTGTGTGTTAATTTACCTCTCTTTCTCTATTTCTTCCTGTGTTTTAATGTACCTCTCTTTATCTCTCTTTCTCTATTTCTTCCTGTGTGTTAATGTACCTCTCTTTCTCTATTTCTTCCTGTGTGTTAATGTACCTCTCTGTCTCTATTTATTCCGGTCTATTAATGTACCTCTCTTTCTCTATTTCTTCCTGTGTGTTAATGTACCTCTCTGTCTCTATTTCTTCCTGTCTATTAATGTAGCTCTCTTTCTCTATTTCTTCCTGTGTGTTAATGTACCTCTCTTTCTCTATTTCTTCCTGTGTTTTAATGTACCTCTCTTTCTCTATTTCTTCCTGTGTATTAATGTACCTCTCTTTCTTAATGTACCTCTCTTTCTCTATTTCTTCCTGTGTGTTAATGTGCCTCTCTTTCTCTATTTCTTCCTGTGTTTTAATGTACCTCTCTTTCTCTATTTCTTCCTGTGTATTAATGTACCTCTCTTTCTCTATTTCTTCCTGTGTGTTAATGTACCTCTCTTTCTCTATTTCTTCCTGTGTTTTAATGTACCTCTCTTTCTCTATTTCTTCCTGTGTATTAATGTACCTCTGTTTCTTAATGTAACACTCTTTCTCTATTTCTTCCTGTGTGTTAATGTACCTCTCTTTCTCTATTTCTTCCTGTGTGTTAATGTACCTCTCTTTCTCTATTTCTTCCTGTGTTTTAATGTACCTCTCTTTCTCTATTTCTTCCTGTGTATTAATGTACCTCTCTTTCTTAATGTACCTCTCTTTCTCTATTTCTTCCTGTGTATTAATGTACCTCTCTTTCTTAATGTACCTCTCTGTCTCTATTTCTTCCTGTGTGTTAATGTACTCTCTTTCTCTATTTCTTCCTGTGTGTTAATGTACCTCTGTCTCTATTTCTTCCTGTGTGTTAATGTACCTCTCTTTCTTCTATTTCTTCCTGTGTGTTAATGTACCTCTCTGTCTCTATTTTTTCCTGTCTATTAATGCACCTCTCTTTCTCTATTTCTTCCTGTGTTTTAATGTACCTCTTTCTCTATTTCTTCCTGTGTGTTAATGTACCTCTCTTTCTCTATTTCTTCCTGTGTTTTAATGTACCTCTCTTTCTCTATTTCTTCCTGTGTATTAATGTACTCTCTTTCTCTCTCTCTCTTTCTCTATTTCTTCCTGTGTTTTAATGTACCTCTCTTTCTTATACCTCTCTTTCCTATTTCTTCTGTGTATGTACCTCTCTTTCTTAATATACCTCTCTTTCTCTATTTCTTCCTGTGTTTTAATGTACCTCTTTCTCTATTTCTTCCTGTGTATTAATGTACCTCTCTTTCTCTCTCTTTCTCTATTTCTTCCTGTGTGTTAATGTACCTCTCTGTCTCTATTTCTTCCTGTCTATTAATGTAGCTCTCTTTCTCTATTTCTTCCTGTGTGTTAATGTACCTCTCTTTCTCTATTTCTTCCTGTGTTTTAATGTACCTCTCTTTCTCTATTTCTTCCTGTGTATTAATGTACCTCTCTTTCTCTCTCTTTCTCTATTTCTTCCTGTGTGTTAATGTACCTCTCTTTCTCTATTTCTTCCTGTGTGTTAATGTACCTCTCTTTCTCTATTTCTTCCTGTGTGTTAATGTGCCTCTCTTTCTCTATTTCTTCCTGTGTTTTAATGTACCTCTCTTTCTCTATTTCTTCCTGTGTATTAATGTACCTCTCTTTCTTAATGTACCTCTCTTTCTCTATTTCTTCCTGTGTGTTAATGTACCTCTCTTTCTCTATTTCTTCCTGTGTTTTAATGTATGTACCTCTCTTTCTCTATTTCTTCCTGTGTATTAATGTACCTCTCTTTCTCTATTTCTTCCTGTGTATTAATGTACCTCTCTTTCTTAATGTACCTCTCTTTCTCTATTTCTTCCTGTGTGTTAATGTACCTCTCTTTCTTCTATTTCTTCCTGTGTGTTAATGTACCTCTCTTTCTCTATTTCTTCCTGTGTGTTAATGTGCCTCTCTTTCTCTATTTCTTCCTGTGTTTTAATGTACCTCTCTTTCTCTATTTCTTCCTGTGTATTAATGTACCTCTCTTTCTTAATGTACCTCTCTTTCTCTATTTCTTCCTGTGTGTTAATGTACCTCTCTTTCTCTATTTCTTCCTGTGTTTTAATGTACCTCTCTTTCTCTATTTCTTCCTGTGTATTAATGTACCTCTCTTTCTTAATGTAACACTCTTTCTCTATTTCTTCCTGTGTGTTAATGTACCATTCTTTCTCTATTTCTTCCTGTGTGTTAATGTACCTCTCTTTATCTATTTCTTCCTGTGTTTTAATGTACCTCTCTTTCTCTATTTCTTCCTGTGTATTAATGTACTCTCTTTCTTAATGTACCTCTCTTTCTCTATTTCTTCCTGTGTATTAATGTACCTCTCTTTCTTAATGTACCTCTCTGTCTCTATTTCTTCCTGTGTGTTAATGTACCTCTCTTTCTCTATTTCTTCCTGTGTGTTAATGTACCTCTCTGTCTCTATTTCTTCCTGTGTGTTAATGTACCTCTCTTTCTCTATTTCTTCCTGTGTGTTAATGTACCTCTCTGTCTCTATTTTTTCCTGTCTATTAATGCACCTCTCTTTCTCTATTTCTTCTTGTGTTTTAATGTACCTCTTTCTCTATTACTTCCTGTGTGTTAATGTACCTCTCGTTCTCTATTTCTTCCTGTGTTTTAATGTACCTCTCTTTCTCTATTTCTTCCTGTGTATTAATGTACCTCTCTCTCTCTCTCTCTCTTTCTCTATTTCTTCCTGTGTGTTAATGTACCTCTCTTTCTCTATTTCTTCCTGTGTTTTAATGTACATCTCTTTCTCTATTTCTTCCTGTGTGTTAATGTACCTCTCTTTCTCTATTTCTTCCTGTGTGTTAATGTACCTCTCTTTCTCTATTTCTTCCTGTGTGTTAATGTGCCTCTCTTTCTCTATTTCTTCCTGTGTTTTAATGTACCTCTCTTTCTCTATTTCTTCCTGTGTATTAATGTACCTCTCTTTCTTAATGTACCTCTCTTTCTCTATTTCTTCCTGTGTGTTAATGTACCTCTCTTTCTCTATTTCTTCCTGTGTTTTAATGTACCTCTCTTTCTCTATTTCTTCCTGTGTATTAATGTACCTCTCTTTCTTAATGTAACACTCTTTCTCTATTTCTTCCTGTGTGTTAATTTACCTTCTTTCTCTATTTCTTCCTGTGTGTTAATGTACCTCTTTATCTATTTCTTCCTGTGTTTTAATGTACCTCTCTTTCTCTATTTCTTCCTGTGTATTAATGTACCTCTCTTTCTTAATGTACCTCTCTTTCTCTATTTCTTCCTGTGTATTAATGTACCTCTCTTTCTTAATGTACCTCTCTGTCTCTATTTCTTCCTGTGTGTTAATGTACCTCTCTTTCTCTATTTCTTCCTGTGTGTTAATGTACCTCTCTGTCTCTATTTCTTCCTGTGTGTTAATGTACCTCTCTTTCTCTATTTCTTCCTGTGTGTTAATGTACCTCTCTGTCTCTATTTTTTCCTGTCTATTAATGCACCTCTCTTTCTCTATTTCTTCCTGTGTTTTAATGTACCTCTTTCTCTATTTCTTCCTGTGTGTTAATGTACCTCTCGTTCTCTATTTCTTCCTGTGTTTTAATGTACCTCTCTTTCTCTATTTCTTCCTGTGTATTAATGTACCTCTCTCTCTCTCTCTCTCTTTCTCTATTTCTTCCTGTGTGTTAATGTACCTCTCTTTCTCTATTTCTTCCTGTGTTTTAATGTACCTCTCTTTCTCTATTTCTTCCTGTGTGTTAATGTACCTCTCTTTCTCTATTTCTTCCTGTGTTTTAATGTACCTCTCTTTCTCTATTTCTTCCTGTGTATTAATGTACCTCTCTTTCTTAATGTACCTCTCTTTCTCTATTTCTTCCTGTGTGTTAATGTACCTCTCTTTCTCTATTTCTTCCTGTGTTTTAATGTACCTCTCTTTCTCTATTTCTTCCTGTGTATTAATGTACCTCTCTTTCTCTATTTCTTCCTGTGTATTAATGTACCTCTCTTTCTTAATGTACCTCTCTTTCTCTATTTCTTCCTGTGTGTTAATGTACCTCTCTTTCTCTATTTCTTCCTGTGTGTTAATGTACCTCTCTTTCTCTATTTCTTCCTGTGTGTTAATGTGCCTCTCTTTCTCTATTTCTTCCTGTGTTTTAATGTACCTCTCTTTCTCTATTTCTTCCTGTGTATTAATGTACCTCTCTTTCTTAATGTACCTCTCTTTCTCTATTTCTTCCTGTGTGTTAATGTACCTCTCTTTCTCTATTTCTTCCTGTGTTTTAATGTACCTCTCTTTCTCTATTTCTTCCTGTGTATTAATGTACCTCTCTTTCTTAATGTAACACTCTTTCTCTATTTCTTCCTGTGTGTTAATGTACCATTCTTTCTCTATTTCTTCCTGTGTGTTAATGTACCTCTCTTTATCTATTTCTTCCTGTGTTTTAATGTACCTCTCTTTCTCTATTTCTTCCTGTGTATGAATGTACCTCTCTTTCTTAATGTACCTCTCTTTCTCTATTTCTTCCTGTGTATTAATGTACCTCTCTTTCTTAATGTACCTCTCTGTCTCTATTTCTTCCTGTGTGTTAATGTACCTCTCTTTCTCTATTTCTTCCTGTGTGTTAATGTACCTCTCTGTCTCTATTTCTTCCTGTGTGTTAATGTACCTCTCTTTCTCTATTTCTTCCTGTGTGTTAATGTACCTCTCTGTCTCTATTTTTCCTGTCTATTAATGCACCTCTCTTTCTCTATTTCTTCTTGTGTTTTAATGTACCTCTTTCTCTATTACTTCCTGTGTGTTAATGTACCTCTCTTTCTCTATTTCTTCCTGTGTTTTAATGTACCTCTCTTTCTCTATTTCTTCCTGTGTATTAATGTACCTCTCCTCTCTCTCTCTCTCTCTTTCTCTATTTCTTCCTGTGTGTTAATGTACCTCTCTTTCTCTATTTCTTCCTGTGTTTTAATGTACATCTCTTTCTCTATTTCTTCCTGTGTGTTAATGTACCTCTCTTTCTCTATTTCTTCCTGTGTGTTAATGTACCTCTCTTTCTCTATTTCTTCCTGTGTGTTAATGTGCCTCTCTTTCTCTATTTCTTCCTGTGTTTTAATGTACCTCTCTTTCTCTATTTCTTCCTGTGTATTAATGTACCTTTCTCTTTCTTAATGTACCTCTCTTTCTCTATTTCTTCCTGTGTGTTAATGTACCTCTCTTTCTCTATTTCTTCCTGTGTTTTAATGTACCTCTCTTTCTCTATTTCTTCCTGTGTATTAATGTACCTCTCTTTCTTAATGTAACACTCTTTCTCTATTTCTTCCTGTGTGTTAATGTACCATTCTTTCTCTATTTCTTCCTGTGTGTTAATGTACCTCTCTTTATCTATTTCTTCCTGTGTTTTAATGTACCTCTCTTTCTCTATTTCTTCCTGTGTATTAATGTACCTCTCTTTCTTAATGTACCTCTCTTTCTCTATTTCTTCCTGTGTATTAATGTACCTCTCTTTCTTAATGTACCTCTCTGTCTCTATTTCTTCCTGTGTGTTAATGTACCTCTCTTTCTCTATTTCTTCCTGTGTGTTAATGTACCTCTCTTCTCTATTTCTTCCTGTGTGTTAATGTACCTCTCTTTCTCTATTTCTTCCTGTGTGTTAATGTACCTCTCTGTCTCTATTTCTTCCTGTGTTTTTTTTCCTGTCTATGTGCCTCTCTTTCTCTATTTCTTCCTGTTAATGCACCTCTCTTTCTCTATTTCTTCTTGTGTTTTAATGTACCTCTTTCTCTATTTCTTCCTGTGTGTTAATGTACCTCTCGTTCTCTATTTCTTCCTGTGTTTTAATGTACCTCTCTTTCTCTATTTCTTCCTGTGTATTAATGTACCTCTCCTCTCTCTCTCTCTTTCTCTCTTTCTCTATTTCTTCCTGTGTGTTAATGTACCTCTCTTTCTCTATTTCTTCCTGTGTTTTAATGTATTTCTTCCACCTCTCTTTCTCTATTTCTTCCTGTGTGTTAATGTACCTCTCTTTCTCTATTTCTTCCTGTGTGTTAATGTATTTCTTCCTGTGTTTTAATGTACCTCTCTTTCTCTATTTCTTCCTGTGTTTTAATGTAATGTATTAACTCTCTTTCTCTATTTCTTCTGTGTTTTAATGTACCTCTCTTTCTCTATTTCTTCCTGTGTGTTAATGTACCTCTCTTTCTCTATTTCTTCCTGTGTGTTAATGTACCTCTCTTTCTCTATTTCTTCCTGTGTTTTAATTTTAATGTACCTCTCTTTCTCTATTTCTTCCTGTTTTAATGTACCTCTCTTTCTCTATTTCTTCCTGTGTATTAATGTACCTCTCTATTTCTTCCTGTGTTTTAATGTACCTCTCTTTCTCTATTTCTTCCTGTGTGTTAATGTACCTCTCTTTCTCTATTTCTTCCTGTGTGTTAATGTACCTCTCTTTTCTATTTCTTCCTGTGTGTTAATGTGCCTCTCTTTCTCTATTTCTTCCTGTGTTTTAATGTACCTCTCTTTCTCTATTTCTTCCTGTGTATTAATGTACCTCTCTTTCTTAATGTACCTCTCTTTCTCTATTTCTTCCTGTGTGTTAATGTACCTCTCTTTCTCTATTTCTTCCTGTGTTTTAATGTACCTCTCTTTCTCTATTTCTTCCTGTGTATTAATGTACCTCTCTTTCTTAATGTAACACTCTTTCTCTATTTCTTCCTGTGTGTTAATGTACCATTCTTTCTCTATTTCTTCCTGTGTGTTAATGTACCTCTCTTTATCTATTTCTTCCTGTGTTTTAATGTACCTCTCTTTCTCTATTTCTTCCTGTGTATTAATGTACCTCTCTTTCTTAATGTACCTCTCTTTCTCTATTTCTTCCTGTGTATTAATGTACCTCTCTTTCTTAATGTACCTCTCTGTCTCTATTTCTTCCTGTGTGTTAATGTACCTCTCTTTCTCTATTTCTTCCTGTGTGTTAATGTACCTCTCTGTCTCTATTTCTTCCTGTGTGTTAATGTACCTCTCTTTCTCTATTTCTTCCTGTGTGTTAATGTACCTCTCTGTCTCTATTTTTTCCTGTCTATTAATGCACCTCTCTTTCTCTATTTCTTCTTGTGTTTTAATGTACCTCTTTCTCTATTACTTCCTGTGTGTTAATGTACCTCTCGTTCTCTATTTCTTCCTGTGTTTTAATGTACCTCTCTTTTCTATTTCTTCTTTCTCTATTTCTTCCTGTGTATTAATGTCTTTCTCTCTCTCTCTCTTTCTCTATTTCTTCCTGTGTGTTAATGTACCTCTCTTTCTCTATTTCTTCCTGTGTTTTAATGTACATCTCTTTCTCTATTTCTTCCTGTGTGTTAATGTACCTTAATGTCTCTTTCTCTATTTCTTCCTGTGTGTTAATGTACCCTCTCTTCTCTATTTCTTCCTGTGTCTTTCTTTCTCTATTTCTTCCTGTGTGTTAATGTGCCTCTCTTTCTCTATTTCTTCCTGTGTTTTAATGTACCTCTCTTTCTCTATTTCTTCCTGTGTATTAATGTACCTCTCTTTCTTAATGTACCTCTCTTTCTCTATTTCTTCCTGTGTGTTAATGTACCTCTCTTTCTCTATTTCTTCCTGTGTTTTAATGTACCTCTCTTTCTCTATTTCTTCCTGTGTATTAATGTACCTCTCTTTCTTAATGTAACACTCTTTCTCTATTTCTTCCTGTGTGTTAATGTACCATTCTTTCTCTATTTCTTCCTGTGTGTTAATGTACCTCTCTTTATCTATTTCTTCCTGTGTTTTAATGTACCTCTCTTTCTCTATTTCTTCCTGTGTATTAATGTACCTCTCTTTCTCTTTCTTAATGTACCTCTCTTTCTCTCTTTCTCTATTTCTTCCTGTGTATTAATGTACCTCTCTTTCTTAATGTACCTCTCTGTCTCTATTTCTTCCTGTGTGTTAATGTACCTTCTCTTTCTCTATTTCTTCCTGTGTGTTAATGTACCTCTCTGTCTCTATTTCTTCCTGTGTGTTAATGTACCTCTCTTTCTCTATTTCTTCCTGTGTGTTAATGTACCTCTCTGTCTCTATTTTTTCCTGTCTATTAATGCACCTCTCTTTCTCTATTTCTTCTTGTGTTTTAATGTACCTCTTTCTCTATTACTTCCTGTGTGTTAATGTACCTCTCGTTCTCTATTTCTTCCTGTGTTTTAATGTACCTCTCTTTCTCTATTTCTTCCTGTGTATTAATGTACCTCTCTCTCTCTCTCTCTCTTTCTCTATTTCTTCCTGTGTGTTAATGTACCTCTCTTTCTCTATTTCTTCCTGTGTTTTAATGTACATCTCTTTCTCTATTTCTTCCTGTGTGTTAATGTACCTCTCTTTCTCTATTTCTTCCTGTGTGTTAATGTACCTCTCTTTCTCTATTTCTTCCTGTGTGTTAATGTACCTCTCTTTCTCTATTTCTTCCTGTGTTTTAATGTACCTCTCTTTCTCTATTTCTTCCTGTGTTTTAATGTTCTTCCTGTGTATTAATGTTCTCTCTTTCTCTATTTCTTCCTGTGTGTTAATGTACCTCTCTTTCTCTATTTCTTCCTGTGTGTTAATGTACCTCTCTTTCTCTATTTCTTCCTGTGTTTTAATGTACCTCTCTTTCTCTATTTCTTCCTGTGTATTAATGTATTAATGTACCTCTTTCTCTATTTCTTCCTGTGTGTTAATGTACCTCTCTTTCTCTATTTCTTCCTGTGTGTTAATGTACCTCTCTTTCTCTATTTCTTCCTGTGTTTTAATGTACCTCTCTTTCTCTATTTCTTCCTGTGTATTAATGTACCTCTCTTTCTCTATTTCTTCCTGTGTGTTAATGTCTATTTTTCTTAATGTACTCTTTCTCTATTTCTTCCTTAATGTACCTTTCTCTATTTCTTCCTGTGTATTAACACTCTTTCTCTTCTTCTCTAATTTCTTCCTTCTTCCTGTGTGTTAATGTACCTCTCTTTCTCTATTTCTTCCTGTGTGTTAATGTACCTCTCTTTCTCTATTTCTTCCTGTGTGTTAATGTACCTCTCTTTCTCTATTTCTTCCTGTGTATTAATGTACTCTTTCTCTATTTTTTCCTGTTCTTAATGTACCTCTCTTTCTCTATTTCTTCCTGTGTTTTAATGTACCTCTCTTTCTCTATTTCTTCCTGTGTGTTAATGTGCCTCTCTTTCTCTATTTCTTCCTGTGTTTTAATGTACCTCTCTTTCTCTATTTCTTCCTGTGTATTAATGTACCTCTCTTTCTCTATTTCTTCCTGTGTGTTAATGTACCTCTCTTTCTCTATTTCTTCCTGTGTTTTAATGTACCTCTCTTTCTCTATTTCTTCCTGTGTGTTAATGTACCTCTCTTTCTCTATTTCTTCCTGTGTTTTAATGTACCTCTCTTTCTCTATTTCTTCCTGTGTAATGTACCTCTCTTTCTTAATGTTAATGTACCTCTCTTTCTCTATTTCTTCCTGTGTGTTAATGTAACTCTCTTTCTCTATTTCTTCCTGTGTGTTAATGTAACCTCTCTTTCTCTATTTCTTCCTGTGTTTTAATGTACCTCTCTTTCTCTATTTCTTCCTGTGTATTAATGTACCTCTCTTTCTCTCTCTCTTTCTCTATTTCTTCCTGTGTGTTAATGTACCTCTCTTTCTCTATTTCTTCCTGTGTGTTAATGTACCTCTCTTTTTCTATTTCTTCCTGTGTGTTAATGTACCTCTCTTTCTCTATTTCTTCCTGTGTTTTAATGTACCTCTCTTTCTCTATTTCTTCCTGTGTATTAATGTACCTCTCTTTCTTAATGTACCTCTCTTTCTCTATTTCTTCCTGTGTGTTAATGTACCTCTCTTTCTCTATTTCTTCCTGTGTTTTAATGTACCTCTCTTTCTCTATTTCTTCCTGTGTTTTAATGTACCTCTCTTTCTCTATTTCTTCCTGTGTATTAATGTACTATTTCTTCTGTGTGTTAATGTCTTTCTTCTCTATTTCTTCTGTGTGTTAATGTACCTCTCTTTCTCTATTTCTTCCTGTGTGTTAATGTACCTCTCTTTCTCTATTTCTTCCTGTGTTTTAATGTACCTCTCTTTCTCTATTTCTTCCTGTGTGTTAATGTACCTCTCTTTCTCTATTTCTTCCTGTGTTTTAATGTACCTCTCTTTCTCTATTTCTTCTGTGTTTTAATGTACCTCTCTTTCTCTATTTCTTCCTGTGTGTTAATGTACCTCTCTTTCTCTATTTCTTCCTGTGTTTTAATGTACTTTCTTAATGTACCTCTCTTTCTCTATTTCTTCCTGTGTGTTAATGTACCTCTCTTTCTCTATTTCTTCTGTGTGTTTTAATGTACCTCTCTTTCTTCTATTTCTTCCTGTGTATTAATGTACCTTTCTCTATTTCTTCCTGTGTGTTAACACTCTCTTTCTCTATTTCTTCCTGTGTTTTAATGTTAATGTACCATTCTTTCTCTATTTCTTCCTGTGTGTTAATGTACCTCTCTTTATCTATTTCTTCCTGTGTTTTAATGTATCTATTTCTTCCTGTGTTTTAATGTATTTCTTCCCTCTCTTTCTCTATTTCTTCCTGTGTATTAATGTACTCTCTCTTTCTTAATGTACCTCTCTTTCTCTATTTCTTCCTGTGTATTAATGTACCTCTCTTTCTTAATGTACCTCTCTTCTCTATTTCTTCCTGTGTATTAATGTACCTCTCTTTCTTAATGTACCTCTCTGTCTCTATTTCTTCTGTGTGTTAATTTCTCTATTTCTTCCTGTGTGTTAATGTACCTCTCTGTCTCTATTTCTTCCTGTGTGTTAATGTACCTCTCTTTCTCTATTTCTTCCTGTGTGTTAATGTACCTCTCTGTCTCTATTTTTTCCTGTCTATTAATGCACCTCTCTTTCTCTATTTCTTCTTGTGTTTTAATGTACCTCTTTCTCTATTACTTCCTGTGTGTTAATGTACCTCTCGTTCTCTATTTCTTCCTGTGTTTTAATGTACCTCTCTTTCTCTATTTCTTCCTGTGTATTAATGTACCTCTCTCTCTCTCTCTCTCTCTTTCTCTATTTCTTCCTGTGTGTTAATGTACCTCTCTTTCTCTATTTCTTCCTGTGTTTTAATGTACATCTCTTTCTCTATTTCTTCCTGTGTGTTAATGTACCTCTCTTTCTCTATTTCTTCCTGTGTGTTAATGTACCTCTCTTTCTCTATTTCTTCCTGTGTGTTAATGTGCCTCTCTTTCTCTATTTCTTCCTGTGTTTTAATGTACCTCTCTTTCTCTATTTCTTCCTGTGTATTAATGTACCTCTCTTTCTTAATGTACCTCTCTTTCTCTATTTCTTCCTGTGTGTTAATGTACCTCTCTTTCTCTATTTCTTCCTGTGTTTTAATGTACCTCTCTTTCTCTATTTCTTCCTGTGTATTAATGTACCTCTCTTTCTTAATGTAACACTCTTTCTCTATTTCTTCCTGTGTGTTAATGTACCATTCTTTCTCTATTTCTTCCTGTGTGTTAATGTACCTCTCTTTATCTATTTCTTCCTGTGTTTTAATGTACCTCTCTTTCTCTATTTCTTCCTGTGTATTAATGTACCTCTCTTTCTTAATGTACCTCTCTTTCTCTATTTCTTCCTGTGTATTAATGTACCTCTCTTTCTTAATGTACCTCTCTGTCTCTATTTCTTCCTGTGTGTTAATGTACCTCTCTTTCTCTATTTCTTCCTGTGTGTTAATGTACCTCTCTGTCTCTATTTCTTCCTGTGTGTTAATGTACCTCTCTTTCTCTATTTCTTCCTGTGTGTTAATGTACCTCTCTGTCTCTATTTTTTCCTGTCTATTAATGCACCTCTCTTTCTCTATTTCTTCCTGTGTTTTAATGTACCTCTTTCTCTATTTCTTCCTGTGTGTTAATGTACCTCTCTTTCTCTATTTCTTCCTGTGTTTTAATGTACCTCTCTTTCTCTATTTCTTCCTGTGTGTTAATGTACCTCTCTTTCTCTATTTCTTCCTGTGTGTTAATGTACCTCTCTTTCTCTATTTCTTCCTGTGTGTTAATGTGCCTCTCTTTCTCTATTTCTTCCTGTGTTTAATGTACCTCTATTTCTATTTCTTCCTGTGTTTTAATGTACCTCTCTTTCTCTATTTCTTCCTGTGTGTTAATTCTCTATTTCTTCCTGTGTGTTAATGTACCTCTCTTTCTCTATTTCTTCCTGTGTTTTACTGTACCTCTCTTTCTCTATTTCTTCCTGTGTATTAATGTACCTCTCTCTCTCTCTCTTTCTCTATTTCTTCCTGTGTTTTA
The DNA here is from genome assembly GCF_036934945.1 of Oncorhynchus masou masou. Classification (NCBI taxonomy): domain Eukaryota; kingdom Metazoa; phylum Chordata; class Actinopteri; order Salmoniformes; family Salmonidae; genus Oncorhynchus; species Oncorhynchus masou. The sequence continues at coordinate 75,099,733 of NC_088220.1, forward strand.
ATGTACCTCTCTTTCTTCATGTACCTCTCTTTCTTAATATACCTCTCTTTCTCTATTTCTTCCTGTGTTTTAATGTACCTCTTTCTCTATTTCTTCCTGTGTATTAATGTACCTCTCTTTCTCTCTCTTTCTCTATTTCTTCCTGTGTGTTAATGTACCTCTCTGTCTCTATTTCTTCCTGTCTATTAATGTAGCTCTCTTTCTCTATTTCTTCCTGTGTTTTAATGTACCTCTATTTCTCTATTTCTTCCTGTGTATTAATGTACCTCTCTTTCTTAATGTACCTCTCTGTCTCTATTTCTTCCTGTGTGTTAATGTACCTCTCTTTCTCTATTTCTTCCTGTGTGTTAATGTACCTCTCTGTCTCTATTTCTTCCTGTGTGTTAATGTACCTCTCTGTCTCTATTTCTTCCTGTGTGTTAATGTACCTCTCTTTCTCTATTTCTTCCTGTGTTTTAATGTACCTCTTTCTCTATTTCTTCCTGTGTGTTAATGTACCTCTCGTTCTCAATTTCTTCCTGTGTTTTAATGTACCTCTCTTTCTCTATTTCTTCCTGTGTATTAATGTACCTCTCTCTCTCTCTCTTTCTCTATTTCTTCCTGTGTGTTAATGTACCTCTCTTTCTCTATTTCTTCCTGTGTTTTAATGTACCTCTCTTTCTCTATTTCTTCCTGTGTATTAATGTACCTCTCTTTCTTAATGTACCTCTCTTTCTCTATTTCTTCCTGTGTGTTAATGTACCTCTCTTTCTCTATTTCTTCCTGTGTGTTAATGTACCTCTCTTTTTCTATTTCTTCCTGTGTGTTAATGTACCTCTCTTTCTCTATTTCTTCCTGTGTTTTAATGTACCTCTCTTTCTCTATTTCTTCCTGTGTATTAATGTACCTCTCTTTCTTAATGTACCTCTCTTTCTCTATTTCTTCCTGTGTGTTAATGTACCTCTCTTTCTCTATTTCTTCCTGTGTATTAATGTACCTCTCTTTCTTAATGTAACACTCTTTCTCTATTTCTTCCTGTGTGTTAATGTACCTCTCTTTCTCTATTTCTTCCTGTGTGTTAATGTACCTCTCTTTCTCTATTTCTTCCTGTGTTTTAATGTACCTCTCTTTCTCTATTTCTTCCTGTGTATTAATGTACCTCTCTTTCTTAATGTAACTCTCTTTCTCTATATCTTCCTGTGTATTAATGTACCTCTCTTTCTTAATGTACCTCTCTGTCTCTATTTCTTTCTGTGTGTTAATGTAACTCTCTTTCTCTATTTCTTCCTGTGTGTTAATGTACCTCTCTGTCTCTATTTCTTCCTGTGTGTTAATGTACCTCTCTTTCTCTATTTCTTCCTGTGTGTTAATGTACCTCTCTGTCTCTATTTTTTCCTGTCTATTAATGCACCTCTCTTTCTCTATTTCTTCCTGTGTTTTAATGTACCTCTTTATCTATTACTTCCTGTGTGTTAATGTACCTCTCTTTCTCTATTTCTTCCTGTGTTTTAATGTACCTCTCTTTCTCTATTTCTCCCTGTGTATTAATGTACCTCTCTCTCTCTCTCTTTCTCTATTTCTTCCTGTGTTTTAATGTACCTCTCTTTCTTAATGTACCTCTCTTTCTTAATATACCTCTCTTTCTCTATTTCTTCCTGTGTTTTAATGTACCTCTTTCTCTATTTCTTCCTGTGTATTAATGTACCTCTCTTTCTCTCTCTTTCTCTATTTCTTCCTGTGTGTTAATGTACCTCTCTGTCTCTATTTCTTCCTGTCTATTAATGTAGCTCTCTTTCTCTATTTCTTCCTGTGTGTTAATGTACCTCTCTTTCTCTATTTCTTCCTGTGTTTTAATGTACCTCTATTTCTCTATTTCTTCCTGTGTATTAATGTACCTCTCTTTCTTAATGTACCTCTCTTTCTCTATTTCTTCCTGTGTGTTAATGTACCTCTCTTTCTCTATTTCTTCCTGTGTGTTAATGTACCTCTCTTTCTCTATTTCTTCCTGTGTGTTAATGTGCCTCTCTTTCTCTATTTCTTCCTGTGTTTTAATGTACCTCTCTTTCTCTATTTCTTCCTGTGTGTTAATGTACCTCTCTTTCTCTATTTCTTCCTGTGTTTTAATGTACCTCTCTTTCTCTATTTCTTCCTGTGTTTTAATGTACCTCTCTTTCTCTATTTCTTCCTGTGTATTAATGTACCTCTCTTTCTTAATGTACCTCTCTTTCTCTATTTCTTCCTGTGTATTAATGTACCTCTCTTTCTTAATGTACCTCTCTGTCTCTATTTCTTCCTGTGTGTTAATGTACCTCTCTTTCTCTATTTCTTCCTGTGTGTTAATGTACCTCTCGGTCTCTATTTCTTCCTGTGTGTTAATGTACCTCTCTTTCTCTATTTCCTCCTGTGTGTTAATGTACCTCTCTTTCTTAATGTACCTCTCTTTCTCTATTTCTTCCTGTGTGTTAATGTACCTCTCGTTCTCAATTTCTTCCTGTGTTTTAATGTACCTCTCTTTCTCTATTTCTTCCTGTGTATTAATGTACCTCTCTCTCTCTCTCTTTCTCTATTTCTTCCTGTGTGTTAATGTACCTCTCTTTCTCTATTTCTTCCTGTGTTTTAATGTACCTCTCTTTCTCTATTTCTTCCTGTGTATTAATGTACCTCTCTTTCTTAATGTACCTCTCTTTCTCTATTTCTTCCTGTGTGTTAATGTACCTCTCTTTCTCTATTTCTTCCTGTGTGTTAATGTACCTCTCTTTTTCTATTTCTTCCTGTGTGTTAATGTACCTCTCTTTCTCTATTTCTTCCTGTGTTTATTTCTTCCTGTGTATTTTAATGTACCTCTCTTTCTCTATTTCTTCCTGTGTATTAATGTACCTCTCTTTCTTAATGTACCTCTCTTTCTCTATTTCTTCCTGTGTGTTAATGTACCTCTCTTTCTCTATTTCTTCCTGTGTTTTAATGTACCTCTCTTTCTCTATTTCTTCCTGTGTATTAATGTACCTCTCTTTCTTAATGTAACACTCTTTCTCTATTTCTTCCTGTGTGTTAATGTACCTCTCTTTCTCTATTTCTTCCTGTGTGTTAATGTACCTCTCTTTCTCTATTTCTTCCTGTGTTTTAATGTACCTCTCTTTCTCTATTTCTTCCTGTGTATTAATGTACCTCTCTTTCTTAATGTACCTCTCTTTCTCTATATCTTCCTGTGTATTAATGTACCTCTCTTTCTTAATGTACCTCTCTGTCTCTATTTCTTCCTGTGTGTTAATGTAACTCTCTTTCTCTATTTCTTCCTGTGTGTTAATGTACCTCTCTGTCTCTATTTCTTCCTGTGTGTTAATGTACCTCTCTTTCTCTATTTCTTCCTGTGTGTTAATGTACCTCTCTGTCTCTATTTTTTCCTGTCTATTAATGCACCTCTCTTTCTCTATTTCTTCCTGTGTTTTAATGTACCTCTTGCTCTATTACTTCCTGTGTGTTAATGTACCTCTCTTTCTCTATTTCTTCCTGTGTTTTAATGTACCTCTCTTTCTCTATTTCTTCCTGTGTATTAATGTACCTCTCTCTCTCTCTCTTTCTCTATTTCTTCCTGTGTTTTAATGTACCTCTCTTTCTTAATGTACCTCTCTTTCTTAATATACCTCTCTTTCTCTATTTCTTCCTGTGTTTTAATGTACCTCTTTCTCTATTTCTTCCTGTGTATTAATGTACCTCTCTTTCTCTCTCTTTCTCTATTTCTTCCTGTGTGTTAATGTACCTCTCTGTCTCTATTTCTTCCTGTCTATTAATGTAGCTCTCTTTCTCTATTTCTTCCTGTGTGTTAATGTACCTCTCTTTCTCTATTTCTTCCTGTGTTTTAATGTACCTCTATTTCTCTATTTCTTCCTGTGTATTAATGTACCTCTCTTTCTTAATGTACCTCTCTTTCTCTATTTCTTCCTGTGTGTTAATGTACCTCTCTTTCTCTATTTCTTCCTGTGTGTTAATGTACCTCTCTTTATCTATTTCTTCCTGTGTGTTAATGTGCCTCTCTTTCTCTATTTCTTCCTGTGTTTTAATGTACCTCTCTTTCTCTATTTCTTCCTGTGTGTTAATGTACCTCTCTTTCTCTATTTCTTCCTGTGTTTTAATGTACCTCTCTTTCTCTATTTCTTCCTGTGTTTTAATGTACCTCTCTTTCTCTATTTCTTCCTGTGTATTAATGTACCTCTCTTTCTTAATGTACCTCTCTTTCTCTATTTCTTCCTGTGTATTAATGTACCTCTCTTTCTTAATGTACCTCTCTGTCTCTATTTCTTCCTGTGTGTTAATGTACCTCTCTTTCTCTATTTCTTCCTGTGTGTTAATGTACCTCTCTGTCTCTATTTCTTCCTGTGTGTTAATGTACCTCTCTTTCTCTATTTCTTCCTGTGTGTTAATGTACCTCTCTGTCTCTATTTTTTCCTGTCTATTAATGCACCTCTCTTTCTCTATTTCTTCCTGTGTTTTAATGTACCTCTTTCTCTATTTCTTCCTGTGTGTTAATGTACCTCTCTTTCTCTATTTCTTCCTGTGTTTTAATGTACCTCTCTTTCTCTATTTCTTCCTGTGTATTAATGTACCTCTCTCTCTCTCTCTTTCTCTATTTCTTCCTGTGTTTTAATGTACCTCTCTTTCTTAATGTACCTCTCTTTCTTAATATACCTCTCTTTCTCTATTTCTTCCTGTGTTTTAATGTACCTCTTTCTCTATTTCTTCCTGTGTATTAATGTACCTCTCTTTCTCTCTCTTTCTCTATTTCTTCCTGTGTTTTAATGTACCTCTTTTTCTCAATGTACCTCTCTTTATTAATTTAATGTACCTCTATCTCTATTTCTTCCTGTCTTTTAATGTACCTCTCTTTCTCTATTTCTTCCTGTGTTTTAATGTACCTCTTTCTCTATTTCTTCCTGTCTATTAATGTACCTCTCTTTCTCTATTTCTTCCTTTGTGTTAATGTACCTCTCTTTCTCTATTTCTTCCTGTGTGTTAATATACCTCTCTTTCTCTATTTCTTCCTGTGTATTAATGTACCTCTCTGTCTCTATTTCTTCCTGTCTATTAATGTACCTCTCTTTCTCTCTCTTTCTCCAACATAACCTCCATATCTGTTTCCCATTCCAATTTCCCATGTCTTGTTCTTCACCCTCTGTCTTTCTATTGCGGTGTTTCATATTTCCCCTCTCTTTCTCTCTATCACACACACTCACTATGAGCTCATTGCAGTTATAAAATATTGACGACAGAAAGTCTGCGGTATTGATTGTGTTATGTACCATCTGTGGAAGCAGTCAGACACTGCATCCTGTCGTGCTGCAGCCCTCGTCACAGAAAGAGGACAGAGGACACAGTTGTATATGAGTCCATAACATCACCATAACTCTGTATACACAGGTCTATTCCCCTACAGAGAGTTAAGGTTGCAGCTGAGGCCACTACCTCCACATACACAGGTATGTTCCACTGAAGGGAGCTAGGGTTTGATTGCTGTGAAGGTAAACAGAACATTCTGGAAACCCAACTGAGGTATGTGTGTACGTAGTGTGTGTGTGTGTGTGTGTGTGTGTGTGTGTGTGTGTGTGTGTGTGTGTGTGTGTGTGTGTGTGTGTGTGTGTGTGTGTGTGTGTGTGTGTGTGTGTGTGTGTGTGTGTGTGTGTGTGTGTGTGTGTGTGTGTGTGTGTGTGTGTGTGTGTGTGTGTGTGTGTGTGTGTGTGTGTGTGTGTGTGTGTGTGTGTGTGTGTGTGTGTGTAACCCAACGTGTAGGGTTAACTCCCTAGAGGGACAGAGGGCATATGAGAAGGCTCCAAAGGGTTGTAACTCTCTCTGACCTCACCATGAGTTGCCATGTTTGAGCAAAGCTCCCAAACCACATTTTCAGCCTCATTTCTACAGACTCTGAGGATCTCTGGCTCCACAGCCCAGGCTGCCCGCATGTTCCCTGGGTCAAGGCCTGAATTCCTAGCATGACAAAGTAGTCTAGGTGTGCCTCTGATTTAAGAGTACGCAAGGACAGTGTGTGTGTGTGTGCGTGCGTGCGTGCGTGCGCGTGCGTGTGCGTGCGTGTGTGTGTGTGTGTGTATGCGTGTGTGTGTGTGTGTGTGTGTGTGTTGTGATCATGATAGACGGTGTTCTAGTGCTGACTCCAGTCTGTTAAACAGACCATAGACTGCAAACAGACATGGCCAAATCTAAATGGGTCTTCAGGACAGGCTGGATGGAGATAAAGGGATGATATGTCTCTTTAGACACAGTCAGATGTGATAGAAAAACAGATTAGTCTACATTATGATGAAGGGCCAATGTACACGATGACATCTCACTTACGACGTCTTACACTCAATTGTATCTCCCCCTTTCTCTCTCTCTGTCTGTCATATCCCTCTCTTCCTCCCCAACCTCTCCTTCTGTATCTCCCCCTTTCTCTCTCTCTGTCTGTCATATCCCTCTCTTCCTCCCCAACCTCTCCTTCTGTATCTCCCCCTTTCTCTCTCTCTGTCTGCCATATCCCTCTCTTCCTCCCCAACCTCTCCTTCTGTATCTCCCCCTTTCTCTCTCTCTGTCTGCCATATCCCTCTCTTCCTCCCTAACCTCTCCTTCTGTATCTCCCCCTTTCTCTCTCTCTGTCTGCCATATCCCTCTCTTCCTCCCCAACCTCTCCTTCTGTATCTCCCCCTTTCTCTCTCTCTGTCTGCCATATCCCTCTCTTCCTCCCCAACCTCTCCTTCTGTATCTCCCCCTTTCTCACTCTCTGTCTGCCATATCCCTCTCTTCCTCCCCAACCTCTCCTTCTGTATCTCCCCCTTTCTCTCTCTGCCATATCCATCTCTTCCTCCCCAACGTCTCCTTCTGTATCTCCCCCTTTCTCTCTCTCTGTCTGCCATATCCCTCTCTTCCTCCCCCAACCTCTCCTTCTGTATCTCCCCCTTTCTCTCTCTCTGTCTGTCATATCCCTCTCTTCCTCCCCCAACCTCTCCTTCCTTATCTCTTTTCACTCTCACATCATCCTCAGCCAGCGAATTGCAGATGATGATGATGAAGGGCTTGAAAGAAGGACTGAGCTCTCTCACCACTCCCAGATGCCGGGTCACTTCCTTCAACGTTTTTCAAGAAAGGAAGTCTGATGTCTGTCTGATCCTGTGTCTCAGGTTCATCCCTTTCAGATACGAGGACTATCAGGTTATCCTACTGCTCTAGATGGTGTCTCGTCTCCCTGTGGTCTATACTGCTCTAGATGGTGTCTCGTCTCCCTGTGGTCTATACTGCTCTAGATGGTGTCTCGTCTCCCTGTGGTCTATACTGCTCTAGATGGTGTCTCGTCTACCTGTGGTCTATACTGCTCTAGATGGTGTCTCGTCTCCCTGTGGTCTATACTGTAGATATGGTGTATCGTCTTCCTGTGGTCTATACTGTAGATATGGTGTCTCGTCTCCCTGTGGTCTATACTGTAGATATGGTGTATCGTCTTCCTGTGGTCTATACTGCTCTAGATGGTGTCTCGTCTCCCTGTGGTCTATACTGCTCTAGATGGTGTCTCGTCTACCTGTGGTCTATACTGTAGATATGGTGTCTCGTCTACCTGTGGTCTATACTGTAGATATGGTGTCTCGTCTCACTGTGGTCTATACTGTAGATATGTTGTCTCTTCTCCCTGTGGTCTATACTGTAGATATGGTGTCTCGTCTCCCTGTGGTCTATACTGTAGATATGGTGTCTCGTCTCCCTGTGGTCTATACTGTAGATATGGTGTCTCTTCTCCATGTGGTCTATACTGTAGATATGGTGTCTCGTCTTCCTGTGGTCTATACTGTAGATATGGTGTCTCTTCTCCCTGTGGTCTATACTGTAGATATGGTGTCTCGTCTTCCTGTGGTCTATACTGTAGATATGGTGTCTCGTCTCCCTGTGGTCTATACTGTAGATATGATGTCTCTTCTCCCTGTGGTCTATACTGTAGATATGCTGTCTCTTCTCCCTGTGGTCTATACTGTAGATATGGTGTCTCTTCTCCCTGTGGTCTATACTGTAGATATGGTGTCTCTTCTCCCTGTGGTCTATACTGTAGATATGGTGTCTCTTCTCCCTGTGGTCTATACTGTAGATATGGTGTCTCGTCTACCTGTGGTCTATACTGTAGATATGGTGTCTCCTCTTCCTGTGGTCTATACTGTAGATATGGTGTCTCTTCTCCCTGTGGTCTATACTGTAGATATGGTGTCTCTTCTCCCTGTGGTCTATACTGTAGATATGGTGTCTCTTCTCCCTGTGGTCTATACTGTAGATATGGTGTCTCTTCTCCCTGTGGTCTATACTGTAGATATGGTGTCTCTTCTCCCTGTGGTCTATACTGTAGATATGGTGTCTCTTCTCCCTGTGGTCTATACTGTAGATATGGTGTCTCGTCTACCTGTGGTGTATACTGTAGATATGGTGTCTCTTCTTCCTGTGGTCTATACTGTAGATATGGTGTCTCTTCTTCCTGTGGTCTATACTGTAGATATGGTGTCTCTTCTTCCTGTGGTCTATACTGTAGATATGGTGTCTCTTCTCCCTGTGGTCTATACTGTAGATATGGTGTCTCTTCTCCCTGTGGTCTATACTGTAGATATGGTGTCTCTTCTCCCTGTGGTCTATACTGTAGATATGGTGTCTCGTCTACCTGTGGTCTATACTGTAGATATGGTGTCTCGTCTACCTGTGGTCTATACTGTAGATATGGTGTCTCTTCTTCCTGTGGTCTATACTGTAGATATGGTGTCTCTTCTCCCTGTGGTCTATACTGTAGATATGGTGTCTCTTCTCCCTGTGGTCTATACTGTAGATATGGTGTCTCTTCTCCCTGTGGTCTATACTGTAGATATGGTGTCTCTTCTCCCTGTGGTCTATACTGTAGATATGGTGTCTCTTCTCCCTGTGGTCTATACTGTAGATATGGTGTCTCTTCTCCCTGTGGTCTATACTGTAGATATGGTGTCTCTTCTCCCTGTGGTCTATACTGTAGATATGCTGTCTCTTCTCCCTGTGGTCTATACTGTAGATATGGTGTCTCTTCTCCCTGTGGTCTATACTGTAGATATGGTGTCTCTTCTCCCTGTGGTCTATACTGTAGATATGGTGTCTCTTCTCCCTGTGGTCTATACTGTAGATATGGTGTCTCGTCTACCTGTGGTCTATACTGTAGATATGGTGTCTCCTCTTCCTGTGGTCTATACTGTAGATATGGTGTCTCTTCTCCCTGTGGTCTATACTGTAGATATGGTGTCTCTTCTCCCTGTGGTCTATACTGTAGATATGGTGTCTCTTCTCCCTGTGGTCTATACTGTAGATATGGTGTCTCGTCTTCCTGTGGTCTATACTGTAGATATGGTGTCTCGTCTACCTGTGGTCTATACTGTAGATATGGTGTCTCGTCTACCTGTGGTCTATACTGTAGATATGGTGTCTCTTCTCCTGTGGTCTATACTGTAGATATGGTGTCTCTTCTCCCTGTGGTCTATACTGTAGATATGGTGTCTCTTCTCCCTGTGGTCTATACTGTAGATATGGTGTCTCTTCTCCCTGTGGTCTATACTGTAGATATGGTGTCTCTTCTCCCTGTGGTCTATACTGTAGATATGGTGTCTCTTCTCCCTGTGGTCTATACTGTAGATATGGTGTCTCTTCTCCCTGTGGTCTATACTGTAGATATGGTGTCTCTTCTCCCTGTGGTCTATACTGTAGATATGGTGTCTCTTCTCCCTGTGGTCTATACTGTAGATATGGTGTCTCTTCTCCCTGTGGTCTATACTGTAGATATGGTGTCTCTTCTCCCTGTGGTCTATACTGTAGATATGGTGTCTCTTCTCCCTGTGGTCTATACTGTAGATATGGTGTCTCGTCTACCTGTGGTCTATACTGTAGATATGGTGTCTCGTCTACCTGTGGTCTATACTGTAGATATGGTGTCTCTTCTCCCTGTGGTCTATACTGTAGATATGGTGTCTCGTCTACCTGTGGTCTATACTGTAGATATGGTGTCTCTTCTCCCTGTGGTCTATACTGTAGATATGGTGTCTCTTCTCCCTGTGGTCTATACTGTAGATATGGTGTCTCGTCTACCTGTGGTCTATACTGTAGATATGGTGTCTCGTCTACCTGTGGTCTATACTGTAGATATGGTGTCTCTTCTTCCTGTGGTCTATACTGTAGATATGGTGTCTCTTCTTCCTGTGGTCTATACTGTATATATGGTGTCTCTTCTCCCTGTGGTCTATGCTGTAGATATGGTGTCTCTTCTCCCTGTGGTCTATACTGTAGATATGGTGTCTCTTCTTCCTGTGGTCTATACTGTAGATATGGTGTCTCTTCTCCCTGTGGTCTATACTGTAGATATGGTGTCTCTTCTCCCTGTGGTCTATACTGTAGATATGGTGTCTCTTCTCCCTGTGGTCTATACTGTAGATATGGTGTTTCTTCTCCCTGTGGTCTATACTGTAGATATGGTGTCTCGTCTACCTGTGGTCTATACTGTAGATATGGTGTCTCTTCTTCCTGTGGTCTATACTGTAGATATGGTGTCTCTTCTCCCTGTGGTCTATACTGTAGATATGGTGTCTCTTCTCCCTGTGGTCTATACTGTAGATATGGTGTCTCTTCTCCCTGTGGTCTATACTGTAGATATGGTGTCTCTTCTCCCTGTGGTCTATACTGTAGATATGGTGTCTCTTCTCCCTGTGGTCTATACTGTAGATATGGTGTCTCTTCTCCCTGTGGTCTATACTGTAGATATGGTGTCTCTTCTCCCTGTGGTCTATACTGTAGATATGGTGTCTCTTCTCCCTGTGGTCTATACTGTAGATATGGTGTCTCTTCTCCCTGTGGTCTATACTGTAGATATGGTGTCTCTTCTCCCTGTGGTCTATACTGTAGATATGGTGTCTCGTCTACCTGTGGTCTATACTGTAGATATGGTGTCTCGTCTACCTGTGGTCTATACTGTAGATATGGTGTCTCTTCTCCCTGTGGTCTATACTGTAGATATGGTGTCTCGTCTACCTGTGGTCTATACTGTAGATATGGTGTCTCTTCTCCCTGTGGTCTATACTGTAGATATGGTGTCTCTTCTCCCTGTGGTCTATACTGTAGATATGGTGTCTCGTCTACCTGTGGTCTATACTGTAGATATGGTGTCTCGTCTACCTGTGGTCTATACTGTAGATATGGTGTCTCTTCTTCCTGTGGTCTATACTGTAGATATGGTGTCTCTTCTTCCTGTGGTCTATACTGTAGATATGGTGTCTCTTCTCCCTGTGGTCTATACTGTAGATATGGTGTCTCTTCTCCCTGTGGTCTATACTGTAGATATGGTGTCTCTTCTTCCTGTGGTCTATACTGTAGATATGGTGTCTCTTCTCCCTGTGGTCTATACTGTAGATATGGTGTCTCGTCTACCTGTGGTCTATACTGTAGATATGGTGTCTCTTCTCCCTGTGGTCTATACTGTAGATATGGTGTCTCTTCTCCCTGTGGTCTATACTGTAGATATGGTGTCTCTTCTCCCTGTGGTCTATACTGTAGATATGGTGTCTCGTCTACCTGTGGTCTATACTGTAGATATGGTGTCTCTTCTCCCTGTGGTCTATACTGTAGATATGGTGTCTCGTCTACCTGTGGTCTATACTGTAGATATGGTGTCTCTTCTCCCTGTGGTCTATACTGTAGATATGGTGTCTCTTCTCCCTGTGGTCTATACTGTAGATATGGTGTCTCGTCTTCCTGTGGTCTATACTGTAGATATGGTGTCTCGTCTACCTGTGGTCTATACTGTAGATATGGTGTCTCGTCTACCTGTGGTCTATACTGTAGATATGGTGTCTCTTCTCCCTGTGGTCTATACTGTAGATATGGTGTCTCTTCTCCCTGTGGTCTATACTGTAGATATGGTGTCTCGTCTACCTGTGGTCTATACTGTAGATATGGTGTCTCGTCTCCCTGTGGTCTATACTGTAGATATGGTGTCTCTTCTTCCTGTGGTCTATACTGTAGATATGGTGTCTCTTCTTCCTGTGGTCTATACTGTAGATATGGTGTATCGTCTTCCTGTGGTCTATACTGTAGATATGGTGTCTCTTCTCCCTGTGGTCTATACTGTAGATATGTTGTCTCTTCTCCCTGTGGTCTATACTGTAGATATGTTGTCTCTTCTCCCTGTGGTCTATACTGTAGATATGTTGTCTCTTCTCCCTGTGGTCTATACTGTAGATATGGTGTCTCTTCTCCCTGTGGTCTATACTGTAGATATGTTGTCTCTTCTCCCTGTGGTCTATACTGTAGATATGTTGTCTCTTCTCCCTGTGGTCTATACTGTAGATATGGTGTCTCGTCTCCCTGTGGTCTATACTGTAGATATGCTGTCTCTTCTTCCTGTGGTCTATACTGTAGATATGGTGTTTCTTCTCCCTGTGGTCTATACTGTAGATATGGTGTCTCTTCTTCCTGTGGTCTATACTGTAGATATGGTGTCTCTTCTCCCTGTGGTCTATACTGTAGATATGGTGTCTCGTCTACCTGTGGTCTATACTGTAGATATGGTGTCTCGTCTCCCTGTGGTCTATACTGTAGATATGGTGTCTCTTCTCCCTGTGGTCTATACTGTAGATATGGTGTCTCTTCTTCCTGTGGTCTATACTGTAGATATGGTGTCTCTTCTCCCTGTGGTCTATACTGTAGATATGGTGTCTCGTCTCCCTGTGGTCTATACTGTAGATATGTTGTCTCTTCTCCCTGTGGTCTATACTGTAGATATGGTGTCTCTTCTCCCTGTGGTCTATACTGTAGATATGGTGTCTCGTCTCCCTGTGGTCTATACTGTAGATATGGTGTCTCTTCTCCCTGTGGTCTATACTGTAGATATGGTGTCTCTTCTCCCTGTGGTCTATACTGTAGATATGGTGTCTCGTCTTCCTGTGGTCTATACTGTAGATATGGTGTCTCGTCTTCCTGTGGTCTATACTGTAGATATGGTGTCTCTTCTCCCTGTGGTCTATACTGTAGATATGGTGTCTCGTCTCCCTGTGGTCTATACTGTAGATATGGTGTCTCGTCTCCCTGTGGTCTATACTGTAGATATGGTGTCTCTTCTCCCTATGGTCTATACTGTAGATACGGTGTCTCGTCTCCCTGTGGTCTATACTGTAGATACGGTGTCTCTTCTCCCTGTGGTCTATACTGTAGATATGGTGTCTCTTCTCCCTGTGGTCTATACTGTAGATATGGTGTCTCTTCTTCCTGTGGTCTATACTGTATATATGGTGTCTCTTCTCCCTGTGGTCTATACGGTAGATATGGTGTCTCGTCTACCTGTGGTCTATACTGTAGATATGGTGTCTCTTCTCCCTGTGGTCTATCCTGTAGATATGGTGTCTCGTCTTCCTGTGGTCTATACTGTAGATATGGTGTCTCGTCTCCCTGTGGTCTATACTGTAGATATGGTGTCTCTTCTCCCTGTGGTCTATACTGTAGATATGGTGTCTCGTCTCCCTGTGGTCTATACTGTAGATATGGTGTCTCTTCTTCCTGTGGTCTATACTGTAGATATGGTGTCTCTTCTCCCTGTGGTCTATACTGTAGATATGGTGTCTCTTCTTCCTGTGGTCTATACTGTAGATATGGTGTCTCGTCTTCCTGTGGTCTATACTGTAGATATGGTGTCTCTTCTCCCTGTGGTCTATACTGTAGATATGGTGTCTCTTCTCCCTGTGGTCTATACTGTAGATATGGTGTCTCGTCTTCCTGTGGTCTATACTGTAGATATGGTGTCTCTTCTCACTGTGGTCTATACTGTAGATATGGTGTCTCTTCTCCCTGTGGTCTATACTGTAGATATGGTGTCTCTTCTCCCTGTGGTCTATACTGTAGATATGGTGTCTCGTCTTCCTGTGGTCTATACTGTAGATATGGTGTCTCTTCTTCCTGTGGTCTATACAGTAGATATGGTGTCTCTTCTCCCTGTGGTCTATACTGTAGATATGGTGTCTCTTCTCCCTGTGGTCTATACTGTAGATATGGTGTCTCGTCTTCCTGTGGTCTATACTGTAGATATGGTGTCTCTTCTTCCTGTGGTCTATACTGTAGATATGGTGTCTCTTCTCCCTGTGGTCTATACTGTAGATATGGTGTTTCTTCTCCCTGTGGTCTATACTGTAGATATGGTGTCTCTTCTTCCTGTGGTCTATACTGTAGATATGGTGTCTCTTCTCCCTGTGGTCTATACTGTAGATATGGTGTTTCTTCTCCCTGTGGTCTATACTGTAGATATGGTGTCTCTTCTCCCTGTGGTCTATACTGTAGATATGGTGTCTCTTCTCCCTGTGGTCTATACTGTAGATATGGTGTCTCTTCTTCCTGTGGTCTATACTGTAGATATGGTGTCTCTTCTTCCTGTGGTCTATACTGTAGATATGGTGTCTCGTCTTCCTGTGGTCTATACTGTAGATATGGTGTCTCGTCTTCCTGTGGTCTATACTGTAGATATGGTGTCTCTTCTCCCTGTGGTCTATACTGGTCATCTATAGAGGCACTATCTAATCACAACTTAAGGACAGTTTGAGGTTACACAGGATACATCTTATGTATTGTAATTAGATACAAAATGGGCAATTGGTGTGTGTGCGTTTGCGCGCGTGCGTGCTACTGTGTGTGCGCGTGTGAATGCATGTGTGCGTGTGCGTGTGCGTGTGCGTGTGCGTGTGCGTGTGCGTGTGCGTGTGCGTGTGTGTGTGTGTGTGTGTGTGTGTGTGTGTGTGTGTGTGTGTGTGTGTGTGTGTGTGTGTGTGTGTGTGTGTGTGTGTGTGTGTGTAGGTATGCAGCAGTACAGATGGAGCACTCCCAGTCATCTGAGTTTATCCATCATGAATGAGAGTTAAATTAAGTGGGGCCAACATGCTGTCACAGGACTGTGAACCTGAGGGGATCAATAAGGCCAACTGTTATCAATCAATATCACACCTACGGAACGTTAACCTCTTAAGAATCTGACCGTTTTTTTACATTTCCGCCTAAAATGACATACTCAAATCTAACTGCTCGTAGCTCAGGACCTGAAGCAGGGATATGCATGTTCTTGATACCATTTGAAAGGAAACACTTTGAAGTTTGTGGAAATGTTAAATGAATTTAGGAGAACACATTAGATCTGGTAAAAGATAATACAAAGAAAAAAGAAAAAAGACATGCATTTTTTTTCCCCCATCATCTTTGAAATGCAAGAGAAAGGCCACACTGTATTATTCCAGCTTCGGCGCAATTTAGATGTTGGCCTCTAGATGGCAGCAGTGTATGTTCAACGTTTTAGACAGATCCAATGAACCATTGCATTTATGTTCAAAATGATGTATCAAGTCTGCCCAAATGTGCCTAATTGGTTTATTATAGTGTTTTCTGAATGCTTAAACACGAACAGTGATTCTTGAAGCACTATCTCTGAAACCATTAACACTTGTGGCCAATGCATTTACCAATGCACATTCTATGCTTTACACTCAGTTTGCTATTTTATATCACACTTTTTGCAAAACTGTAAACACAACTCATTGCTTTACACTCAGTTTGAAATTTAAGCAAAACTGTAAACATAGCTACACTATTTTGCCAATTGCCTTTCCTCATTGACACATGTGAAACAAGTTTAGATAATGAGTTGACTTACAAATCAAAGCTTGAGCACTATAAATAGGACAACAATGGAGGCCAATATTGGACAGAGAGTATGAGGGTTGAGAACTAGATGAGGAAGAGGAGGAGGAACAGGAGGATGAGAAGGATGAACAGGTGAAGAAGTAAGAGGAGGAGGAGAAGGAAGAGGTGAAGTAGGACGGGGGAATGGGAGAGGATGGGGAAGAGGAAGAGGAAGGGGAGTCAGGAACACAATAACTGATGAAATCAGAGCGACTGTGGTTGACCATGTTGTCAACCATGGGATGAGCATGAGGGAGGCTGGGCAACGGGCTCAACCAAATCTGACCCGCTATACTGTTGCAGGTATCATCTGAATATGTTGAAATGAGAACCAACAAGTAACTGTAAGTGCTGTAGTCTTACTGGTACAGTAATATGTATTGTACTTTCATATTGAGAAGGATCTTCACTAAAACAATTCAAATGTTTTTACAGAACTGCAAGAAAACCAGTATCTGGTGGAAGAGGTTGACTGTTCCTTCCAGAGCAGGAGACCCACATTGTAAATATGGTCTTTGCAAATAACTGCATCAGACTCAGAGAAGTGCAGGACCACATAATGGCAGATAACAGCATATTCTAAAACATCAACAGAGTGAGTCTGTCTCGTCTACTGAAACAGAGTGAGTCTCTCTGTACTTTCTCGTCTACTGAAACAGAGTGAGTCTCTCTGCACTGTCTCGTCTACTGAAACGCAATAGCATTAGGATGAAGCAGCTGTACAGAGTCCCTTTCGAAAAGAAACTCAGACTGTGTAAAACAACTGAGATATGAATATGTGCAGGTAAGCTATACTATCCTATCATTGGTACTGGATCTGGAAGTGTATGGTGCTACATCATATTGACTGATCCTACTGTGCTACATTATTTGGTCTTGTCTCTTTCAGATAGTCATGGAGCTAGAAACAGATGCATCATAAGCTAATATATGTGGAACAGGCAGGTTTCAACCTTGCAAAAACATGGGACCACGGCAGAAATATCATTGGACACCGTGCCATCATCAATGTCCTGAGACAACGTGGTGGCAACATAACAATGTGTGAGGCTATTAGTCAAAACGGCGTCCTCACCATCATGCACTCCTAGGCCCATACAACACTGCACACATTATCACATTTCTGGACGCCCTTCATAACAGACTAATCCCTGATGACCAGGAGCCAGAGCAGCCCAGGTAGATTATCATCTGGGACAATGTTAGTTTCCACCGGGCTGCTGTGGTCTGCGATTGGTTCAAAGGTAACCCACTTTTCACCGCACTCAATCTCACCCCATACTCTCCGTTCTTGAATCCTATTGAAGAAATCTTCTTTGCATGGCGTTGGAAGGTGTATGATCGCTAGCCCCACCATCGCATACCCCTTCTACAGGCAATGGAGGAGGCTTGTGGAGACATGGGTCAGGGGTCACGCCAGGCCTGGATACAGCCCTCCAGGCCATACCTTCCACGCTGCCTAACTCAAGACAACATGTGATGTGGATGAAGTCTTATGGCCAAACCCACAAAGAAGGAGAGATGTAATCAAACATTTTTCTGTTCTTTTTTTCTAGCACAAATATTTTTGTTTTCTTCTACTGCACTTTGTTGTTTGAGGAGTGTTAGAACGTTTAGAGAAAAAAATGTAAGACAAAATTATCTTATTTGTATTGATAGTGTGTTATGTTGGGAATACACTTCCATACTTTACACATTTGGATACCTGTGTGTGTTTACTACATGTATGACAACCTTATTGCAAACTGCCCTGCACACAGAAAAAGAAAACGCCACAAGTGTTTTCCATTTATAAAATCAGTTGGTGCTTCGTGTGCTTATTCAAATGATAGTTTGTGTGTACTGCAAAAACACATAATTTTTTTTAAGAGTTTGAAGAGTTTTGCAAGAATTGTTTGCTTTTGCAAGAGATGTATAATGTTTTGCTGGTTTGGTGAAAGGTTTTGTGGTTAGTGTGTTGTGTTTTGCAAAAATAGCCTATAGTTTCTAAGCAATCAGAAAAACCTATGATACATTTTTCAGTTCGTAACTGTGCACTCTTCTCAAACAATAGCATGGTATTCTTTCACTGTACTAGCTGCTGTAAATTGAACAGTACAGTTAACAAGAATTTAAGCTTTCTGCCCATATCAGATGTGTCTATGTCCTCTTTTTACTTACAACCTCATGCTAATCACATTAGCGCACGTTAGCGCAACCGTCCAATGGGGGGGACCGATCCTGTAGCCTCCCTAATCCAGCCTGGTCTCAGAGCCATACGAAACATACTATATGAATGCGTGAGCACCTCCGACTTATAGTCTGTAATAATGGTGTAGTTACTTCAGACAGCAACGAAAGTAGGGTGGCTGGTCGGGGAGGATGGGTGGGCGTAATCTGCGACCGTCTAGCAAACCAAAGGTTGCATGTTCAAGTAATACTAGATAAATGATCATGTAACATACTGTATCATACTAAACGGAGTGTCCCAGATTTACAAAAATACGAATTGCCCTGAGACACACGCATGCGACAAACGCCCTCACTGGTGAACGACAGCCATGTCAATAAACCCATAACGGCATTGCTTGCCCTCCAATCAATTTCCAATACTGACCTCTTCACCCCACCCCCCCCCCCTCCTCCCCCAACACACACCCTCTTTCCCTTACAAGCTATCTCTTTTTCAATTGGATGATTAGTTTCACTATGTTAGTGACCCCACCCTCCATACAAGGTCCCACTATGGTAGAGAACAGTACATGCCAGTTGGCGAGGATGCAAAGGGGCCATCTATAGTAATCACTGCAGATATGGAGGCTCTCTCAGTTTTAAGACTCTTACAAAGCAGTCACTCTGAACACTGAATTTCATTTCCAGCACCTTAAAGATACTGTAACTATGGACTCGATGACCTGCAATAAAGCGTAAGGAATGGATAATGCAATTGTTGTTAGTTTACAGTGTATTACAGTATTTTATGGAGACTGGAGATATTTCATAATGTTTACGAGAGTTGGTCGACTACCTCACCAAACCTGCATTGTCAGATACACCCAGGACATCCCGTTCAGAGTCTATTGCAGAAGAACAAGATGTCTGCAGACTATTTTGCTCCCCTTTACAAAACCATTTGGGTTGATGTCATATCCTTTTACAAGGCCACCTAACACGGGGAATTAGAATAGCCCATAAACTGCCATAACACCCTGCTGGGTTGGATGTGTATACAATTCCCTCTACACAGCATTATCAATCATTATTGTATGACTGAAACACATGCAGTGCAGGGAGACTAGAAATAGTTCACACGTTTTAAACATCAGGAGTACTTGGTTACTAAAGGGAACAGGAACTGGGACAAAGGCACAGGAAACAGTAGAGAACATGTCTATAAATCCACATGTAAAACCTAAG